>NC_134030.1:13182956-13448555 GCF_964204645.1 Tubulanus polymorphus | reverse complement strand
CTTTTCTCGCGCGGAACGACGTTTTCGGGTCGAAATGTGCTTTTCCTGACAATGTGCTTTTTCCGTCGATTTGAGCGCTTTTGGGCATCGACAATTTCATTTTTTCGTTACGGAGAAAATTTGATGAGAAAACATCTTTTCTCGCACAGAACGACTTTTCGGGTCGAAATGTGCTTTTCCCGTCGATTTGAGCGCTTTTGCGCATCGACATTTTCATTTTTTTCGATATGGGGAAAACTTGATGAGAAAACGTCTTTTCTCGCGCTGAACGACGTTTTCGGGTCGAAATGTGCTTTTCCCGTCGATTTGAGCGCTTTTGCGCATCGACAATTCCATTTTTTCGATACAGGGAGAACTTGATGAGAAAACGTCTTTTCTCGCGCTGAACGACGTTTTCGGGTCAAATGTGTCGAAATGTCCTTTTCCCGCCAATTTGAGCGGTTTTGCGCATCGACATTTTCATTTTTTCGATACGGGAAGATCTGATGAAAAACGTCTTTTCTCGCGCTGAACGACGTTTTCGGGTCGAAATGTGCTTTTCCCGTCGATTTGAGCACTTTTGCGCATCGTCATTTTCCTTTTTTCGATACGGGGAACTCATGATAATTCGCGCTGAACGACGTTTTCGGGTCAAATGTGTCGAAATGAGCTTTTCCCGCCGATTTGAGCAGTTTTGCGCATCGACATTTTCATTTTTTCGATACGGGGAAGATCTGATGAAAAACGTCTTTTCTCGCGCTGAACGACGTTTTCGGGTCGAAATGTGCTTTTCCCGGTCGATTTGAGCACTTTTGCGCATCGTCATTTTCCTTTTTTCGATACGGAAAACTTGATGAGAAAACCTCTTTTCTCGCGCTGAACGACGTTTTCGGGTCAAATGTGTCGAAATGTGCTTTTCCCGCCGATTTGAGCGGTTTTGCGCATCGACATTTTCATTTTTTCGATACGGGGAAGATCTGATGAGAAAACGTCTTTTCACGCGCTGAACGACGTTTTCGGGTCGAAATGTGCTTTTCTCGTCGATTTGAGCGCTTTTGCGCATCGACATTTTCCTTTTTTCGATACGGGGAAAACTTGATGAGAAAACGTCTTTTCTCGCGCTGAACGACGTTTTCGTGTCGAAATGTGCTTTTTCCGTCGATTTGAGCACTTTTGCGCAAAGACAATTTCATTTTTTCGATACGGAGAAAACTTGATGAGAAAACGTCTTTTCTCGCACTGAACGACGTTTTCGGGTCGAAATGTGCTTTTTCCGTCGATTTGTGCACTTTTGCGCATCGACATTTTCATTTTTTCGATATGGGGAAAACTTGATGAGAAAACGTCTTTTCTCGCGCTGAACGACGTTTTCGGGTCGAAATGTGTCGAAATGTGCTTTTACAATCGATTAGAGCGCTTCTGCGCATCGATATTTTCATTTTTTCGATACGGGGAACACTTGATGAGAAAACGTCTTTTCTCGCGCTGAACGACGTTTTCGGGTCGAAATGTGCTTTTCCCGTCGATTTGAGCGCTTTTGCATATCGACATGTTCATTTATTCGATACGGGGAAGATCTGATGAGAAAACATCTTTTCTCGCGCTGAACGACGTTTTCGGGTCGAAATGTGCTTTTCCCGTCGATTTGAGCGCTTTTGCGCATCGACATTTTCATTTTTTCGATACGGGGTAGATCTGATGAGAAAACGTCTTTTCTCGCGCTGAAAGACGTTTTCGGGTCGAAATGTGTCGAAATCTGCTTTTCCCGTCGATTTGAGCGCTTTTGCGCATCGACAATTTCATTTTTCATTTTTTTCGATGCGGGAAGATCTGATTAGGAAACGTCTTTTCACACGCTGAAAGACGTTTTCGTTTCGAAATGTGCTTTTCCCGTCGATTTGAGCGCTTTTGCGCATCGACATTTTCATTTTTTCGATACGGGGAAGATCTGATGAGAAAACGTCTTTTCTCGCACTGAAAGACGTTTTCGGGTCGAAATGTGTCGAAATGTGCTTTTCCTGTCGATTTGAGGGCTTTTGCGCAAAGACAATTTCATTTTTTCGATACGGAGAAAACTTGATGAGAAAACGTCTTTTCTCGCACTGAACGACGTTTTCGGGTCGAAATGTGCTTTTTCCGTCGATTTGAGCACTTTTGCACATCGACATTTTCATTTTTTCGATACGGGGAAAACTTGATGAGAAAACGTCTTTTCTCGCGCTGAACGAAGTATTCGGGTCGAAATATGTCGAAATGTGCTTTTACACTCGATTTGAGGGCTTCTGCGCATCGATATTTTCATTTTTTCGATACGGGGACCACTTGATGAGAAAACCTCTTTTCTCGCGCTGAACGACGTTTTCGGGTCGAAATGTGCTTTTCCCGTCGATTTGAGCGCTTTTGCGCATCGACAATTTCATTTTTTCGATACGGGGAAAACTTGATGAGAAAACATCTTTTCTCGCGCTGAACGACGTTTTCGGGTCGAAATGTGTCGAAATGTACTTTTCCCGTCGATTTGAGCGCTTTTGCGCATCGACAATTTCATTTTTTCGATACGGGGAAAACTTGATGAGAAAACGTCTTTTCTCGCGCTGAACGACGTTTTTGGGTCGAAATGTGTCGAAATGTGCTTTTTCCGTCGATTTGAGCGCTTTTGCGCATCGACAATTTCATTTTTTCGATACGGGGAAGATCTGATGAGAAAACGTCTTTTCTCTCGCTGAAAGACGTTTTCGGGTCGAAATGTGTCGAAATGTGCTTTTCCCGTCGATTGGAGCGCTTTTGCGCATCGACATTTTCATTTTTCGAAACGGGGAAAACTTGATGAGAAAACGTCTTTTCTCGCGCTGAACGACGTTTTCGGGTCGAAATGTGCTTTTCTCGTCGATTTGAGCGCTTTTGCGCATCGCCATTTTCATTTTTTCGATACCGGGAAAACTTGATGAGAAAACGTCTTTTCTCGCGCTGAACGACGTTTTCGTGTCGAAATGTGCTTTTTCCGTCGATTTGAGCACTTTTGCGCAAAGACAATTTCATTTTTTCGATACGGAGAAAACTTGATGAGAAAGCGTCTTTTCTCGCACTAAACGACGTTTTCGGGTCGAAATGTGCTTTTTCCGTCGATTTGAGCGCTTTTGCATATCGACATGTTCATTTATTCGATACGGGGAAGATCTGATGAGAAAACGTCTTTTCTCGCGCTGAAAGACGTTTTCGGGTCGAAATGTGCCGAAATCTGCTTTTCCCGTCGATTTGAGCGCTTTTGCGCATCGACAATTTCATTTTTCGAAATTGGGAAAACTTGATGAGAAAACATCTTTTCTCGCACTGAACGACGTTTTCGGGTCGAAATGTGCTTTTCCCGTCGATTTGAGCGCTTTTGCGCATCGACATTTTCATTTTTTCGATACGGGCAAGATCTGATGAGAAAACGTCTTTCTTGCGCTGAAAGACGTTTTCGGGTCGAAATGTGCCGAAATCTGCTTTTCCCGTCGATTTGAGCGCTTTTGCGCATCGACATTTTCATTTTTCGAAACGGGGAAAACTTGATGAGAAAACGTCTTTTCTCGCGCTGAAAGACATTTTTGGGTCGAAATGTGCTTTTTCCGTCGATTTGAGCGTTTTTGCGCATCGACAATTTCATTTTTTTTTGATACGGGGAAAACTTGATGAGAAAACGTCTTTTCTCGCGCTGAACGACGTTTTCGGGTCGAAACATGCTTTTTCCGTCGATTTGAGAGTTTTTGCGCATCGACAATTTCATTTTTTTTGATACGTGGAAAACTTGATGAGAAAACGTCTTTTCTCGCGCTGAAAGACGTTTTCGGGTCGAAATGTGTCGAAATGTGCTTTTCCCGTCGATTTGAGCACTTTTGCGCACCGACATTTTCATTTTTTCGATACGGGGAAAACTTGATGACAAAACGTCTTTTCTCGCGCTGAACGACGTTTTCTGGTCGAAATGTGCTTTTCCGTCGATTTGAGCGCTTTTGCGCATCGACATTTTCCTTTTTTCGATACGGAGAAAACTTGATGAGAAAACATCTTTTCTCGCGCTCAACGACGTTTTCGGGTCGAAATCTGTCGAAATGTACTTTTCCCGTCGATTTGAGCGCTTTTGCGCATCGACATTTTCATTTTTTCGATACGGGGAAAACTTGATGAGAAAACGTCTTTTTTCGCGCTGAAAGACGTTTTCGGGTCGAAATGTGCTTTTTCCGTCGATTTGAGCGCTTTTGCGCATCGACAATTTCATTTTTTTTGATACGGGGAAAACTTGATGAGAAAACGTCTTTTCTCGCGTTGAACGACGTTTTCGGGTCGGAATGTGCTTTTTCCGTCGATTTGAGAGCTTTTGCGCATCGACAATCTCATTTTTTTGATACGGGGAAAACTTGACGAGAAAACGTCTTTTCTCGCGCTGAACGACGTTTTCGGGTCGAAATGTGCTTTTCTCGTCGATTTGAGCGCTTTTGCGCATCGACATTTTCATTTTTTCGATACCGGGAAAACTTGATGAGAAAACGTCTTTTCTTGCACTGAACGACGTTTTCGTGTCGAAATGTGCTTTTTCCGTCGATTTGAGCACTTTTGCGCAAAGACAATTTCATTTTTTCGATACGGAGAAAACTTGATGAGAAAGCGTCTTTTCTCGCACTAAACGACGTTTTCGGGTCGAAATGTGCTTTTTCCGTCGATTTGAGCGCTTTTGCATATCGACATGTTCATTTATTCGATACGGGGAAGATCTGATGAGAAAACGTCTTTTCTCGCGCTGAAAGACGTTTTCGGGTCGAAATGTGCCGAAATCTGCTTTTCCCGTCGATTTGAGCGCTTTTGCGCATCGACAATTTCATTTTTCGAAACCGGGAAAACTTGATGAGAAAACATCTTTTCTCGCACTGAACGACGTTTTCGGGTCGAAATGTGCTTTTCCCGTCGATTTGAGCGCTTTTGCGCATCGACATTTTCATTTTTTCGATACGGGCAAGATCTGATGAGAAAACGTCTTTCTTGCGCTGAAAGACGTTTTCGGGTCGAAATGTGCCGAAATCTGCTTTTCCCGTCGATTTGAGCGCTTTTGCGCATCGACATTTTCATTTTTCGAAACGGGGAAAACTTGATGAGAAAACGTCTTTTCTCGCGCTGAAAGACGTTTTTGGGTCGAAATGTGCTTTTTCCGTCGATTTGAGCGCTTTTGCGCATCGACAATTTCATTTTTTTTTGATACGGGAAAACTTGATGAGAAAACGTCTTTTCTCGCGCTGAACGACGTTTTCGGGTCGAAATATGCTTTTTCCGTCGATTTGAGAGTTTTTGCGCATCGACAATTTCATTTTTTTTGATACGTGGAAAACTTGATGAGAAAACGTCTTTTCTCGCGCTGAAAGACGTTTTCGGGTCGAAATGTGTCGAAATGTGCTTTTCCCGTCGATTTGAGCACTTTTGCGCACCGACATTTTCATTTTTTCGATACGGGGAAAACTTGATGACAAAACGTCTTTTCTCGCGCTGAACGACGTTTTCTGGTCGAAATGTGCTTTTCCGTCGATTTGAGCGCTTTTGCGCATCGACAATTTCATTTTTTCGATACGGAGAAAACTTGATGAGAAAACATCTTTTCTCGCGCTCAACGACGTTTTCGGGTCGAAATCTGTCGAAATGTACTTTTCCCGTCGATTTGAGCGCTTTTGCGCATCGACATTTTCATTTTTTCGATACCGGGGAAAACTTGATGAGAAAACGTCTTTCCTCGCGCTGAACGACGTTTTCGGGTCGAAATGTGCTTTTCTCGTCGATTTGAGCGCTTTTGCGCATCGACATTTTCCTTTTTTCGAAACGGGGAAAACTTGATGAGAAAACGTCTTTTCTCGCGCTGAAAGACGTTTTCGGGTCGAAATGTGCTTTTTCCGTCGATTTGAGCGCTTTTGCGCATCGACAATTTCATTTTTTTTGATACGGGGAAAACTTGATGAGAAAACGTCTTTTCTCGCGTTGAACGACGTTTTCGGGTCGGAATGTGCTTTTTCCGTCGATTTGAGAGCTTTTGCGCATCGACAATCTCATTTTTTTGATACGGGGAAAACTTGATGACAAAACGTCTTTTCTCGCGTTGAACGACGTTTTCTGGTCGAAATGTGCTTTTTCCGTCGATTTGAGCGCTTTTGCGCATCGACAATTTCATTTTTTCGATACGGAGAAAACTTGATGAGAAAACATCTTTCTCGCGCTGAACGACGTTTTCGGGTCGAAATGTGCTTTTCCCGTCGATTTGAGCGCTTTTGCGCACCGACATTTTCATTTTTTCGATACGGGGAAAACTTGATGACAAAACGTCTTTTCTCGCGTTGAACGACGTTTTCTGGTCGAAATGTGCTTTTTCCGTCGATTTGAGCGCTTTTGCGCATCGACAATTTCATTTTTTCGATACGGAGAAAACTTGATGAGAAAACATCTTTTCTCGCGCTGAACGACGTTTTCGGGTCGAAATATGTCGAAATGTACTTTTCCCGTCGATTTGAGCGCTTTTGCGCATCGACATTTTCATTTTTTCGATACGTGGAAAACTTGATGAGAAAACGTCTTTTCTCGCGCTGAACGACGTTTTCTGGTCGAAATGTGCTTTTTCCGTCGATTTGAGCGCTTTTGCGCATCGACAATTTCATTTTTTCGATACCGAGAAAACTTGATGAGAAAACATCTTTTCTCGCACTGAACGACGTTTTCGGGTCGAAATGTGTCGAAATGTGCTTTTCCCGTCGATTTGAGCGCTTTTGCGCATCGACATTTTCCTTTTTTCGATACGGGGAAAACTTGATGAGAAAATGTCTTTTCTCGCGCTGAACGACGTTTTCGTGTCGAAATGTGCTTTTTCCTTCGATTTGAGCACTTTTGCACAAAGACAATTTCATTTTTTCGATACGGAGAAAACTTGATGAGAAAACGTCTTTTCTCGCACTGAACGACGTATTCGGGTCGAAATGTGTCGAAATGTGCTTTTACAATCGATTTGAGGGCTTCTGCGCATCGATATTTTCATTTTTTCGATACGGGGACCACTTGATGAGAAAACGTATTTTCTCGCGCTTAACGACGTTTTCGGGTCGAAATGTGCTTTTCCCGTCGATTTGAGCGCTTTATCGCATCGACAATTTCATTTTTTTGATACGGGGAAAACTTGATGAGAAAACATCTTTTCTCGCGCTGAACGACGTTTTCGGGTCGAAATGTACTTTTCCCGTCGATTTGAGCGCTTTTGCGCATCGACAATTTCATTTTTCGAAACGGGGAAAACTTGATGAGAAAACGTCTTTTCACGCGCTGAAAGACGTTTTCGTTTCGAAATGTGCTTTTCCCGTCGATTTGAGCGCTTTTGCGCATCGACATTTTCATTTTTTCGATACGGGGAAGATCTGATGAGAAAACGTCTTTTCTCGCGCCGAAAGACGTTTTCGGGTCGAAATGTGTCGAAATCTGCTTTTCCCGTCGATTTGAGCGCTTTTGCGCATCGACATTTTCATTTTTTCGATACGGGGAAAACTTAATGAGAAAACGTCTTTTCTCGCGCTGAACGACGTTTTCTGGTCGAAATGTGCTTTTTCCGTCGATTTGAGTGCTTTGCGCATCGACAATTTCATTTTTTCGATACCGAGAAAACTTGATGAGAAAACATCTTTTCTCGCACTGAACGACGTTTTCGGGTCGAAATGTGCTTTTCCCGTCGATTTGAGCGCTTTTGCGCATCGACATTTTCATTTTTTTCAATACGGGGAAAACTTGATGAGAAAACGTCTTTTCTCGCGCTGAACGCAATTTTCGGGTAGAAATGTGCTTTTCCCGTCGATTTGAGCGCTTTTGCGAATCGACAATTACATTTTTTTGATACGGGGAAAACTTGATGAGAAAACGTCTTTTCTCGCGCTGAACGACGTTTTCAGTTCGAAATGTGTCGAAATGTGCTTTTCCCGTCGATTTGAGCCCTTTTGCGCACCGACATTTTCCTTTTTTCGATACGGGGAAAACTTGATGAGAAAATGTCTTTTCTCGCGCTGAACGACGTTTTCGTGTCGAAATGTGCTTTTTCCGTCGATTTGAGCACTTTTGCGCAAAGACAATTTCATTTTTTCGATACGGAGAAAACTTGATGAGAAAACGTCTTTTCTCGCACTGAACGACGTATTCGGGTCGAAATGTGTCGAAATGTGCTTTTACAATCGATTTGAGGGCTTCTGCGCATCGATATTTTCATTTTTTCGATACGGGGACCACTTGATGAGAAAACGTCTTTTCTCGCGCTGAACGACGTTTTCGGGTAGAAGTGTGCTTTTCCGTCGATTTGAGCGCTTTTGCGCAGCGACAATTTCATTTTTTTGATACGGGGAAAACTTGATGAGAAAACATCTTTTCTCGCGCTGAACGACGTTTTCGGGTCGAAATGTGTCGAAATGTACTTTTCCCGTCGATTTGAGCGCTTTTGCGCATCGACAATTTCATTTTTTCGATACGGGGAAAACTTGATGAGAAAACGTCTTTTCTCGCGCTGAACGACGTTTTCTGGTCGAAATGTGCTTTTTCCGTCGATTTGAGCGCTTTTGCGCATTTACAATTTCATTTTTTCGATACGGAGAAAACTTGATGAGAAAACGTCTTTTCTCGCACTGAACGACGTTTTCGGGTCGAAATGTGCTTTTTCCGTCGATTTGAGCACTTTTGCGCATCGACATTTTCATTTTTTCGATACGGGGAAAACTTGATGAGAAAACGTCTTTTCTCGCGCTGAACGACGTATTCGGGTCGAAATGTGTCGAAATGTGCTTTTACACTCGATTTGAGGGCTTCTGCGCATCGATATTTTCATTTTTTCGATACGGGGACCACTTGATGAGAAAACGTCTTTTCTCGCGCTGAACGACGTTTTCGGGTCGAAATGTGCTTTTCCCGTCGATTTGAGCGCTTTTGCGCATCGACAATTTCATTTTTTTGATACGGGGAAAACTTGATGAGAAAACATCTTTTCTCGCGCTGAACGACGTTTTCGGGTCGAAATGTGTCGAAATGTACTTATCCCGTCGATTTGAGCGCTTTTGCGCATCGACAATTTCATTTTTTCGATACGGGGAAAACTTGATGAGAAAACGTCTTTTCTCGCGCTGAACGACGTTTTTGGGTCGAAATGTGTCGAAATGTGCTTTTTCCGTCGATTTGAGCGCTTTTGCGCATCGACAATTTCATTTTTTCGATACGGGGAAGATCTGATGAGAAAACGTCTTTTCTCGCGCTGAAAGACGTTTTCGGGTCGAAATGTGTCGAAATGTGCTTTTCCCGTCGATTGGAGCGCTTTTGCGCATCGACATTTTCATTTTTCGAAACGGGGAAAACTTGATGAGAAAACGTCTTTTCTCGCGCTGAACGACGTTTTCGGGTCGAAATGTGCTTTTCTCGTCGATTTGAGCGCTTTTGCGCATCGACATTTTCATTTTTTCGATACCGGGAAAACTTGATGAGAAAACGTCTTTTCTCGCACTGAACGACGTTTTCGTGTCGAAATGTGCTTTTTCCGTCGATTTGAGCACTTTTGCGCAAAGACAATTTCATTTTTTCGATACGGAGAAAACTTGATGAGAAAACGTCTTTTCTCGCACTAAACGACGTTTTCGGGTCGAAATGTGCTTTTTCCGTCGATTTGAGCGCTTTAGTATATCGACATGTTCATTTATTCGATACGGGGAAGATCTGATGAGAAAACGTCTTTTCTCGCGCTGAAAGACGTTTTCGGGTCGAAATGTGCCGAAATCTGCTTTTCCCGTCGATTTGAGCGCTTTTGCGCATCGACAATTTCATTTTTCGAAACCGGGAAAACTTGATGAGAAAACGTCTTTTCACGCGCTGAAAGACGTTTTCGTTTCGAAATGTGCTTTTCCCGTCGATTTGAGCGCTTTTGCGCATCGACATTTTCATTTTTCGAAACGGGGAAAACTTGATGAGAAAACGTCTTTTCTCGCGCTGAAAGACGTTTTTGGGTCGAAATGTGCTTTTTCCGTCGATTTGAGCGCTTTTGCGCATCGACAATTTCATTTTTTTTTTGATACGGGGAAAACTTGATGAGAAAACGTCTTTTCTCGCGCTGAACGACGTTTTCGGGTCGAAATGTGCTTTTCCCGTCGATTTGAGAGTTTTTGCGCATCGACAATTTCATTTTTTTTGATACGTGGAAAACTTGATGAGAAAACGTCTTTTCTCGCGCTGAAAGACGTTTTCGGGTCGAAATGTGTCGAAATGTGCTTTTCCCGTAGATTTGAGCACTTTTGCGCACCGACATTTTCATTTTTTCGATACGGGGAAAACTTGATGACAAAACGTCTTTTCTCGCGCTGAACGACGTTTTCTGGTCGAAATGTGCTTTTCCGTCGATTTGAGCGCTTTTGCGCATCGACAATTTCATTTTTTCGATACGGAGAAAACTTGATGAGAAAACATCTTTTCTCGCGCTAAACGACGTTTTCGGGTCGAAATGTGTCGAAATGTACTTTTCCCGTCGATTTGAGCGCTTTTGCGCATCGACATTTTCATTTTTTCGATATGGGGAAAACTCGATGAGAAAACGTCTTTTCTCGCGCTGAACGACGTTTTCGGGTCGAAATGTGTCGAAATGTGCTTTTCCCGTCGATTTGAGCCCTTTTGCGCACCGACATTTTCCTTTTTTCGATACAGGGAAAACTTGATGAGAAAATGTCTTTTCTCGCGCTGAACGACGTTTTCGTGTCGAAATGTGCTTTTTCCGTCGATTTGAGCACTTTTGCGCAAAGACAATTTCATTTTTTCGATACGGAGAAAACTTGTTGAGTAAACGTCTTTTCTCGCACTGAACGACGTATTCGGGTCGAAATGTGTCGAAATGTGCTTTTACAATCGATTTGAGGGCTTCTGCGCATCGATATTTTCATTTTTTCGATACGGGGACCACTTGATGTGAAAACGTCTTTTCTCGCGCTGAACGACGTTTTCGGGTAGAAATGTGCTTTTCCGTCGATTTGAGCGCTTTTGCGCATCGACAATTTCATTTTTTTTATACGGGGAAAACTTGATGAGAAAACATCTTTTCTCGCGCTGAACGACGTTTTCGGGTCGAAATGTGTCGAAATGTACTTTTCCCGTCGATTTGAGCGCTTTTGCGCATCGACAATTTCATTTTTTCGATACGGGGAAAACTTGATGAGAAAACGTCTTTTCTCGCGCTGAACGACGTTTTCTGGTCGAAATGTGCTTTTTCCGTCGATTTGAGCGCTTTTGCGCATCGACAATTTCATTTTTTCGATACGGAGAAAACTTGATGAGAAAACGTATTTTCTCGCACTGAACGACGTTTTCGGGTCGAAATGTGCTTTTTCCGTCGATTTGAGCACTTTTGCGCATCGACATTTTCATTTTTTCGATACGGGGAAAACTTGATGAGAAAACGTCTTTTCTCGCGCTGAACGACGTATTCGGGTCGAAATGTGTCGAAATGTGCTTTTACACTCGATTTGAGGGCTTCTGCGCATCGATATTTTCATTTTTTCGATACGGGGACCACTTGATGAGAAAACGTCTTTTCTCGCGCTGAACGACGTTTTCGGGTCGAAATGTGCTTTTCCCGTCGATTTGAGCGCTTTTGCGCATCGACAATTTCATTTTTTTGATACGGGGAAAACTTGATGAGAAAACATCTTTTCTCGCGCTGAACGACGTTTTCGGGTCGAAATGTGTCGAAATGTACTTATCCCGTCGATTTGAGCGCTTTTGCGCATCGACAATTTCATTTTTTCGATACGGGGAAAACTTGATGTGAAAACGTCTTTTCTCGCGCTGAACGACGTTTTTGGGTCGAAATGTGTCGAAATGTGCTTTTTCCGTCGATTTGAGCGCTTTTGCGCATCGACAATTTCATTTTTTCGATACGGGGAAGATCTGATGAGAAAACGTCTTTTCTCGCGCTGAAAGACGTTTTCGGGTCGAAATGTGTCGAAATGTGCTTTTCCCGTCGATTGGAGCGCTTTTGCGCATCGACATTTTCATTTTTCGAAACGGGGAAAACTTGATGAGAAAACGTCTTTTCTCGCGCTGAACGACGTTTTCGGGTCGAAATGTGCTTTTCTCGTCGATTTGAGCGCTTTTGCGCATCGACATTTTCATTTTTTCGATACCGGGAAAACTTGATGAGAAAACGTCTTTTCTCGCACTGAACGACGTTTTCGTGTCGAAATGTGCTTTTTCCGTCGATTTGAGCACTTTTGCGCAAAGACAATTTCATTTTTTCGATACGGAGAAAACTTGATGAGAAAACGTCTTTTCTCGCACTAAACGACGTTTTCGGGTCGAAATGTGCTTTTTCCGTCGATTTGAGCGCTTTAGTATATCGACATGTTCATTTATTCGATACGGGGAAGATCTGATGAGAAAACGTCTTTTCTCGCGCTGAAAGACGTTTTCGGGTCGAAATGTGCCGAAATCTGCTTTTCCCGTCGATTTGAGCGCTTTTGCGCATCGACAATTTCATTTTTCGAAACCGGGAAAACTTGATGAGAAAACGTCTTTTCACGCGCTGAAAGACGTTTTCGTTTCGAAATGTGCTTTTCCCGTCGATTTGAGCGCTTTTGCGCATCGACATTTTCATTTTTTCGATACGGGGAAGATCTGATGAGAAAACGTCTTTCTTGCGCTGAAAGACGTTTTCGGGTCGAAATGTGTCGAAATGTGCTTTTCCCGTCGATTTGAGCGCTTTTGCGCATCGACATTTTCATTTTTCGAAACGGGGAAAACTTGATGAGAAAACGTCTTTTCTCGCGCTGAAAGACGTTTTCGGGTCGAAATGTGCTTTTTCCGTCGATTTGAGCGCTTTTGCGCATCGACAATTTCATTTTTTTTTTGATACGGGGAAAACTTGATGAGAAAACGTCTTTTCTCGCGCTGAACGACGTTTTCGGGTCGAAATGTGCTTTTTCCGTCGATTTGAGAGTTTTTGCGCATCGACAATTTCATTTTTTTTGATACGTGGAAAACTTGATGAGAAAACGTCTTTTCTCGCACTGAAAGACGTTTTCGGGTCGAAATGTGTCGAAATGTGCTTTTCCCGTAGATTTGAGCACTTTTGCGCACCGACATTTTCATTTTAGCGATACGGGGAAAAACTTGATGACAAAACGTCTTTTCTCGCGCTGAACGACGTTTTCTGGTCGAAATGTGCTTTTCCGTCGATTTGAGCGCTTTTGCGCATCGACAATTTCATTTTTTCGATACGGAGAAAACTTGATGAGAAAACATCTTTTCTCGCGCTAAAACGACGTTTTCGGGTCGAAATGTGTCGAAATGTACTTTTCCCGTCGATTTGAGCGCTTTTGCGCATCGACATTTTCATTTTTTCGACACGGGGAAAACTTGATGAGAAAACGTCTTTTCTCGCGCTGAACGACGTTTTCGGGTCGAAATGTGCTTTTCTCGTCGATTTGAGCGCTTTTGCGCATCGACACTTTCCTTTTTCGAAACGGGGAAAACTTGATGAGAAAACGTCTTTTCTCGCGCTGAAAGACGTTTTCGGGTCGAAATGTACTTTTTCCGTCGATTTGAGCGCTTTTGCGCATCGACAATTTCATTTTTTTTGATACGGGGAAAACTTGATGAGAAAACGTCTTTTCTCGCGCTGAACGACGTTTTCGGTTTGAAATGTGCTTTTTTCCGTCGATTTGAGAGCTTTTGCGCATCGACAATTTCATTTTTTTTGATACGGGGAAAACTTGACGAGAAAACGTCTTTTCTCGCGCTGAAAGACGTTTTCGGGTCGAAATGTGTCGAAATGTGCTTTTCCCGTCGATTTGAGCGCTTTTGCGCACCGACATTTTCATTTTTTCGATACGGGGAAAACTTGATGACAAAACGTCTTTTCTCGCGTTGATCGACGTTTTCTGGTCGAAATGTGCTTTTTCCGTCGATTTGAGCGCTTTTGCGCATCGACAATTTCATTTTTTCGATACGGAGAAAACTTGATGAGAAAACATCTTTTCTCGCGCTGAACGACGTTTTCGGGTCGAAATGTGTCGAAATGTGCTTTTCCCGTCGATTTGAGCGCTTTTGCGCACCGACATTTTCATTTTTTCGATACGGAGAAAACTTGATGAGAAAACATCTTTTCTCGCGCTGAACGACGTTTTCGGGTCGAAATATGTCGAAATGTACTTTTCCCGTCGATTTGAGCGCTTTTGCGCATCGACAATTTCATTTTTTTTTGATACGGGGAAAACTTGATGAGAAAACGTCTTTTCTCGCGCTAAACGACGTTTTCGGGTCGAAATGTGCTTTTTCCGTCGATTTGAGAGCTTTTGCGCATCGACAATTTCATTTTTTTTGATACGGGGAAAACTTGATGAGAAAACGTCTTTTCTCGCGCTGAAAGACGTTTTCGGGTCGAAATGTGCTTTTTCCGTCGATTTGAGCGCTTTTGCGCATCGACAATTTCATTTTTTTTGATACGGGGAAAACTTGATGAGAAAACGTCTTTTCTCGCGCTGAACGACGTTTTCGGGTCGAAATGTGCTTTTTCCGTCGATTTGAGAGCTTTTGCGCATCGACAATTTCATTTTTTTTGATACGGGGAAAACTTGACGAGAAAACGTCTTTTCTCGCGCTGAAAGACGTTTTCGGGTCGAAATGTGTCGAAATGTGCTTTTCCCGTCGATTTGAGCGCTTTTGCGCACCGACATTTTCATTTTTCGATACGGGGAAAACTTGATGACAAAACGTCTTTTCTCGCGTTGAACGACGTTTTCTGGTCGAAATGTGCTTTTTCCGTCGATTTGAGCGCTTTTGCGCATCGACAATTTCATTTTTTCGATACGGAGAAAACTTGATGAGAAAACATCTTTTCTCGCGCTGAACGACGTTTTCGGGTCGAAATGTGTCGAAATGTGCTTTTTCCGTCGATTTGAGCGCTTTTGCGCATCGACATTTTCATTTTTTCGATACGGAGAAAACTTGATGAGAAAAAATCTTTTCTCGCGCTTAACGACGTTTTCGGGTCGAAATATGTCGAAATGTACTTTTCCCGTCGATTTGAGCGCTTTTGCGCATCGACATTTTCATTTTTTCGATACGGGGAAAACTTGATGAGAAAACGTCTTTTCTCGCGCTGAACGACGTTTTCTGGTCGAAATGTGCTTTTTCCGTCGATTTGAGCGCTTTTGCGCATCGACAATTTCATTTTTTCGATACCGAGAAAACTTGACGAGAAAACATCTTTTCTCGCACTGAACGACGTTTTCGGGTCGAAATGTGTCGAAATGTGCTTTTCCCGTCGATTTGAGCGCTTTTGCGCATCGACATTTTCATTTTTTTCGATACGGGGAAAACTTGATGAGAAAACGTCTTTTCTCGCGCTGAACGCAATTTTCGGGTAGAAATGTGCTTTTCCCGTCGATTTGAGCGCTTTTGCGCATCGACAATTTCATTTTTTTGATACGGGGAAAACTTGATGAGAAAACGTATTTTCTCGCGCTGAACGACGTTTTCAGTTCGAAATGTGTCGAAATGTACTTTTCCCGTCGATTTGAGCCCTTTTGCGCACCGACATTTTCCTTTTTTCGATACGGGGAAAACTTGATGAGAAAACGTCTTTTCTCGCGCTGAACGACGTTTTCGTGTCGAAATGTGCTTTTTCCGTCGATTTGAGCACTTTTGCGCAAAGACAATTTCATTTTTTCGATACGGAGAAAACTTGATGAGAAAACGTCTTTTCTCGCACTGAACGACGTTTTCGGGTCGAAATGTGCTTTTTCCGTCGATTTGAGCACTTTTGCGCATCGATATTTTCATTTTTTCGATATGGGGAAAACTTGATGAGAAAACGTCTTTTCTCGCGCTGAACGACGTTTTCGGGTCGAAATGTGTCGAAATGTGCTTTTACAAATCGATTTGAGCGCTTCTGCGCATCGATATTTTCATTTTTTCGATACGGGGAACACTTGATGAGAAACCGTCTTTCTCGCGCTGAACGACGTTTTCGGGTCGAAATGTGCTTTTCCCGTCGATTTGAAGCGCTTTTGCATATCGACATGTTCATTTATTCGATACGGGGAAGATCTGATGAGAAAACATCTTTTGTCGCGCTGAACGACGTTTTCGGGTCGAAATGTGCTTTTCCCGTCGATTTGAGCGCTTTTGCGCATCGACATTTTAATTTTTTCGATACGGGGTAGATCTGATGAGAAAACGTCTTTTCTCGCGCTTAAAGACGTTTTCGGGTCGAAATGTGTCGAAATTTGCTTTTCCCGTCGATTTGAGCGCTTTTGCGCATCGACAATTTCATTTTTCGTTGTTTTCGATGCGTGGAAGATCTGATGAGGAAACGTCTTTTCACGCGCTGAAAGACGTTTTCGTTTCGAAATGTGCTTTTCCCGTCGATTTGAGCGCTTTTGCGCATCGACATTTTCATTTTTTCGATACGGGAAGATCTGATGAGAAAACGTCTTTTCTCGCACTGAAAGACGTTTTCGGGTCGAAATGTGTCGAAATGTGCTTTTCCCGTCGATTTGAGCGCTTTTGCGCATCGACATTTTCATTTTTCGAAACGGGGAAAACTTGATGAGAAAACGTCTTTTCTCGCGCTGAAAGACGTTTTCGGGTCGAAATGTGCTTTTTCCGTCGATTTGAGCGCTTTTGCGCATCGACAATTTCATTTTTTTTGATACGGGGAAAACTTGATGAGAAAACGTATTTTCTCGCGCTGAACGACGTTTTCGGGTCGAAATGTGCTTTTTCCGTCGATTTGAGAGCTTTTGCGCATCGACAATTTCATTTTTATTGATACGGGGAAAACTTGATGAGAAAACGTCTTTTCTCGCGCTGAACGACGTTTTCGGGTCGAAATGTGCTTTTTCCGTCGATTTGAGAGCTTTTGCGCATCGACAATTTCATTTTTTTTGATACGGGGAAAACTTGACGAGAAAACGTCTTTTCTCGCGCTGAACGACGTTTTCTGGTCGAAATGTGCTTTTTCCGTCGATTTGAGCGCTTTTGCGGAACGACAATTTCATTTTTTCGATACGGAAAAAACATGATGAGAAAACATCTTTTCTCGCACTGAACGACGTTTTCGGGTCGAAATATGTCGAAATGTGCTTTTCCCGTCGATTTGAGCGCTTTTGCGCATTGACATTTTCATTTTTTTCGATACGGGGAAAACTTGATGAGAAAACGTCTTTTCTCGCGCTGAACGCACTTTTCGGGTAGAAATGTGCTTTTCCCGTCGATTTGAGCGCTTCTGCGCATCGACAATTTAATTTTTTTGATACGGGGAAAACTTGATGAGAAAACGTCTTTTCTCGCGCTGAACGACGTTTTCGGTTCGAAATGTGTCGAAATGTGCTTTTCCCGTCGATTTGAGCCCTTTTGCGCACCGACATTTTCATTTTTTCGATACGGGGAAAACTCGATGAGAAAACGTCTTTTCTCGCGCTGAACGACGTTTCTGGGTCGAAATGTGCTTTTCTCGTCGATTTGAGCGCTTTTGCGCATCGACATTTTCATTTTTTCGATACGGGGAAAACTTAATGAGAAAACGTCTTTTCTCGCGCTGAACGACGTTTTCTGGTCGAAATGTGCTTTTTCCGTCGATTTGAGCGCTTTTGCGCATCGACAATTTCATTTTTTCGATACGGAGAAAACTTGATGAGAAAACATCTTTTCTCGCACTGAACGACTTTTCGGGTCGAAATGTGTCGAAATGTGCTTTTCCCGTCGATTTGAGCGCTTTTGCGCATCGACATTTTCATTTTTTTCGATACGGGGAAAACTTGGTGAGAAAACGTCTTTTCTCGCGCTGAACGACGTTTTCTGGTCGAAATGTGCTTTTCCCGTCGATTTGAGCGCTTTTGCGCATCGACAGTTCCATTTTTTCGATACAGGGAGAACTTGATGAGAAAACGTCTTTTCTCGCGCTGAACGACGTTTTCAGGTCAAATGTGTCGAAATTTCCTTTTCCCGCCGATTTGAGCGGTTTTGCGCATCGACATTTTAATTTTTCGATACGGGGAAGATCTGATGAGAAAACGTCTTTTCTCGCGCTGAACGACGTTTTCGGGTCGAAATGTGCTTTTCCCGTCGATTTGAGCGCTTTTGCGCATCGACATTTTCCTTTTTTCGATACGGGGAAAACTTGATGAGAAAACCTCTTTTCTCGCGCTGAACGACTTTTTCGGGTCAAATGTGTCGAAATGTGCTTTTCCCGCCGATTTGAGCGGTTTTGCGCATCGACATTTTCATTTTTTCGATACGGGGAAGATCTGATGAGAAAACGTCTTTTCACGCGCTGAAATACGTTTTCGTTTCGAAATGTGCTTTTCCCGTCGATTTGAGCGCTTTTGCGCATCGACATTTTCGTTTTTCGATACAGAGAAGATCTGATGAGAAAACGTCTTTTCTCGCGCTGAAAAACGTTTTCGGGTCGAAATGTGCTTTTCCCGTCGATTTGAGCGCTTTTGCGCATCGACAATTTTATTTTTCGATACGGAGAAAACTTGATGAGAAAACGTCTTTTCTCGCGCTGAACGACGTTTTCGGGTCGAAATGTGCTTTTCCCGTCGATTTCAGCACTTTTGCGCACCGACATTTTCATTTTTTTCGATACGGGGATAACCTGATGAGAAAACGTTTTTTCTCGCGCTGAACGACGTTTTCGGTTCAAATGTGTCGAAATGTGCTTTTCCCGCCGATTTGTGCGGTTTTGCGCATTGACATTTTCATTTTTTCGATTCGGAGAAAACTTGATGAGAAAACGTCTTTTCTCGCGCTGAACGACGTTTTCGGGTCGAAATGTGTTTTTTCCGTCGATTTGAGCGCTTTTGCGCACCGACAATTTCATTTTTTTTGATACGGGGAAAACTTGATGAGAAAACGTCTTTTCTCGCGCTGAACGACGTTTTCGGTTCAAATGTGTCGAAATGTGCTTTTGCCGCCGATTTGTGCGGTTTTGCGCATTGACATTTTCATTTTTTCGATTCGGAGAAAACTTGATGAGAAAACGTCTTTTCTCGCGCTGAACGACGTTTTCGGGTCGAAATGTGCTTTTTCCGTCGATTTGAGCGCGTTTGCGCATCGACAATTTCATTTTTTTGATACGGAGAAAACTTGATGAGAAAACATCTTTTCTCGCGCTGAACGACGTTTTCGGGTCGAAATGTGTCGAAATGTGCTTTTCCCGTCGATTTGAGCGCTTTTGCGCATCGACATTTTCATTTTTTCGATACGGGGAAAACTTGATGAGAAAACGTCTTTTCTCGCGCTGAACGACGTTTTCGGGTCGAAATGTGCTTTTTCCGTTGATTTGAGCACTTTTGCGCATAGACAATTTCATTTTTTCGATACGGGAAAACTTGATGAGAAAACGTCTTTTCTCGCGCTGAACGACGTTTTCGGGTTGAAATGTGCTTTTTCCGTCGATTTGAGCACGTTTGCGCATCGACATTTTCATTTTTTCGATACGGGGAAAACTTGATGAGAAAACGTCTTTTCTCGCGCTGAACGAAGTATTCGGGTCGAAATGTGCTTTTTCCGTCGATTTGAGCGCTTTTGCGCATCGACAATTTCATTTTTTTTGATACGGGGAAAACTTGATGAGAAAACGTATTTTCTCGCGCTGAACGACGTTTTCGGGTCGAAATGTGCTTTTTCCGTCGATTTGAGAGCTTTTGCGCATCGACAATTTCATTTTTATTTGATACGGGGAAAACTTGATGAGAAAACGTCTTTTCTCGCGCTGAACGACGTTTTCTGGTCGAAATGTGCTTTTTCCGTCGATTTGAGCGCTTTTGCGGAACGACAATTTCATTTTTTCGATACGGAAAAAACTTGATGAGAAAACATCTTTTCTCGCACTGAACGACGTTTTCGGGTCGAAATATGTCGAAATGTGCTTTTCCCGTCGATTTGAGCGCTTTTGCGCATTGACATTTTCATTTTTTTCGATACGGGGAAAACTTGATGACAAAACGTCTTTTCTCGCGTTGAATGACGTTTTCTGGTCGAAATGTGCTTTTTCCGTCGATTTGAGCGCTTTTGCGCATCGACAATTTCATTTTTTCGATACGGAGAAAACTTGATGAGAAAACATCTTTTCTCGCGCTGAACGACGTTTTCGGGTCGAAATGTGTCGAAATGTGCTTTTTCCGTCGATTTGAGCGCTTTTGCGCATCGACATTTTCATTTTTTCGATACGGAGAAAACTTGATGAGAAAAAATCTTTTCTCGCGCTGAACGACGTTTTCGGGTCGAAATATGTCGAAATGTACTTTTCCCGTCGATTTGAGCGCTTTTGCGCATCGACATTTTCATTTTTTCGATACGGGGAAAACTTGATGAGAAAACGTCTTTTCTCGCGCTGAACGACGTTTTCTGGTCGAAATGTGCTTTTTCCGTCGATTTGAGCGCTTTTGCGCATCGACAATTTCATTTTTTCGATACCGAGAAAACTTGACGAGAAAACATCTTTTCTCGCACTGAACGACGTTTTCGGGTCGAAATGTGTCGAAATGTGCTTTTCCCGTCGATTTGAGCGCTTTTGCGCATCGACATTTTCATTTTTTTCGATACGGGGAAAACTTGATGAGAAAACGTCTTTTCTCGCGCTGAACGCAATTTTCGGGTAGAAATGTGCTTTTCCCGTCGATTTGAGCGCTTTTGCGCATCGACAATTTCATTTTTTTGATACGGGGAAAACTTGATGAGAAAACGTCTTTTCTCGCGCTGAACGACGTTTTCAGTTCGAAATGTGTCGAAATGTACTTTTCCCGTCGATTTGAGCCCTTTTGCGCACCGACATTTTCCTTTTTTCGATACGGGGAAAACTTGATGAGAAAACGTCTTTTCTCGCGCTGAACGACGTTTTCGTGTCGAAATGTGCTTTTTCCGTCGATTTGAGCACTTTTGCGCAAAGACAATTTCATTTTTTCGATACGGAGAAAACTTGATGAGAAAACGTCTTTTCTCGCGCTGAACGACGTTTTCGGGTCGAAATGTGCTTTTTCCGTCGATTTGAGCACTTTTGCGCATCGATATTTTCATTTTTTCGATATGGGGAAAACTTGATGAGAAAACGTCTTTTCTCGCGCTGAACGACGTTTTCGGGTCGAAATGTGTCGAAATGTGCTTTTACAATCGATTTGAGCGCTTCTGCGCATCGATATTTTCATTTTTTCGATACGGGGAACACTTGATGAGAAAACGTCTTTTCTCGCGCTGAACGACGTTTTCGGGTCGAAATGTGCTTTTCCCGTCGATTTGAGCGCTTTTGCATATCGACATGTTCATTTATTCGATACGGGGAAGATCTGATGAGAAAACATCTTTTGTCGCGCTGAACGACGTTTTCGGGTCGAAATGTGCTTTTCCCGTCGATTTGAGCGCTTTTGCGCATCGACATTTTCATTTTTTCGATACGGGGTAGATCTGATGAGAAAACGTCTTTTCTCGCGCTGAAAGACGTTTTCGGGTCGAAATGTGTCGAAATGTGCTTTTCCCGTCGATTTGAGCGCTTTTGCATATCGACATGTTTATTTATTCGATACGGGGAAGATCTGATGAGAAAACATCTTTTGTCGCGCTGAACGACGTTTTCGGGTCGAAATGTGCTTTTCCCGTCGATTTGAGCGCTTTTGCGCATCGACATTTTCATTTTTTCGATACGGGGTAGATCTGATGAGAAAACGTCTTTTCTCGCGCTGAACGACGTTTTCGGGTCGAAATGTGTCGAAATGTGCTTTTACAATCGATTTGAGCGCTTCTGCGCATCGATATTTTCATTTTTTCGATACGGGAAACACTTGATGAGAAAACGTCTTTTCTCGCGCTGAACGACGTTTTCGGGTCGAAATGTGCTTTTCCCGTCGATTTGAGCGCTTTTGCATATCGACATGTTCATTTATTCGATACGGGGAAGATCTGATGAGAAAACATCTTTTGTCGCGCTGAACGACGTTTTCGGGTCGAAATGTGCTTTTCCCGTCGATTTGAGCGCTTTTGCGCATCGACATTTTCATTTTTTCGATACGGGGTAGATCTGATGAGAAAACGTCTTTTCTCGCACTGAACGACGTTTTCGGGTCGAAATGTGTCGAAATGTGCTTTTCCCGTCGATTTGAGCGCTTTTGCGCATCGACATTTTCATTTTTTTCGATACGGGGAAAACTTGATGAGAAAACGTCTTTTCTCGCGCTGAACGCAATTTTCGGGTAGAAATGTGCTTTTCCCGTCGATTTGAGCGCTTTTGCGCATCGACAATTTCATTTTTTTGATACGGGGAAAACTTGATGAGAAAACGTCTTTTCTCGCGCTGAACGACGTTTTCAGTTCGAAATGTGTCGAAATGTACTTTTCCCGTCGATTTGAGCCCTTTTGCGCACCGACATTTTCCTTTTTTCGATACGGGGAAAACTTGATGAGAAAACGTCTTTTCTCGCGCTGAACGACGTTTTCGTGTCGAAATGTGCTTTTTCCGTCGATTTGAGCACTTTTGCGCAAAGACAATTTCATTTTTTCGATACGGAGAAAACTTGATGAGAAAACGTCTTTTCTCGCACTGAACGACGTTTTCGGGTCGAAATGTGCTTTTTCCGTCGATTTGAGCACTTTTGCGCATCGATATTTTCATTTTTTCGATATGGGGAAAACTTGATGAGAAAACGTCTTTTCTCGCGCTGAACGACGTTTTCGGGTCGAAATGTGTCGAAATGTGCTTTTACAATCGATTTGAGCGCTTCTGCGCATCGATATTTTCATTTTTTCGATACGGGGAACACTTGATGAGAAAACGTCTTTTCTCGCGCTGAACGACGTTTTCGGGTCGAAATGTGCTTTTCCCGTCGATTTGAGCGCTTTTGCATATCGACATGTTCATTTATTCGATACGGGGAAGATCTGATGAGAAAACATCTTTTGTCGCGCTGAACGACGTTTTCGGGTCGAAATGTGCTTTTCCCGTCGATTTGAGCGCTTTTGCGCATCGACATTTTCATTTTTTCGATACGGGGTAGATCTGATGAGAAAACGTCTTTTCTCGCGCTGAAAGACGTTTTCGGGTCGAAATGTGTCGAAATTTGCTTTTCCCGTCGATTTGAGCGCTTTTGCGCATCGACAATTTCATTTTTCATTGTTTTCGATGCGTGGAAGATCTGATGAGGAAACGTCTTTTCACGCGCTGAAAGACGTTTTCGTTTCGAAATGTGCTTTTCCCGTCGATTTGAGCGCTTTTGCGCATCGACATTTTCATTTTTTCGATACGGGAAGATCTGATGAGAAAACGTCTTTTCTCGCACTGAAAGACGTTTTCGGGTCGAAATGTGTCGAAATGTGCTTTTCCCGTCGATTTGAGCGCTTTTGCGCATCGACATTTTCATTTTTCGAAACGGGGAAAACTTGATGAGAAAACGTCTTTTCTCGCGCTGAAAGACGTTTTCGGGTCGAAATGTGCTTTTTCCGTCGATTTGAGCGCTTTTGCGCATCGACAATTTCATTTTTTTTGATACGGGGAAAACTTGATGAGAAAACGTATTTTCTCGCGCTGAACGACGTTTTCGGGTCGAAATGTGCTTTTTCCGTCGATTTGAGAGCTTTTGCGCATCGACAATTTCATTTTTATTGATACGGGGAAAACTTGATGAGAAAACGTCTTTTCTCGCGCTGAACGACGTTTTCGGGTCGAAATGTGCTTTTCCCGTCGATTTCAGCACTTTTGCGCACCGACATTTTCATTTTTTTCGATACGGGGATAACTTGATGAGAAAACGTTTTTTCTCGCGCTGAACGACGTTTTCGGTTCAAATGTGTCGAAATGTGCTTTTCCCGCCGATTTGTGCGGTTTTGCGCATTGACATTTTCATTTTTTCGATTCGGAGAAAACTTGATGAGAAAACGTCTTTTCTCGCGCTGAACGACGTTTTCGGGTCGAAATGTGTTTTTTCCGTCGATTTGAGCGCTTTTGCGCACCGACAATTTCATTTTTTTTGATACGGGGAAAACTTGATGAGAAAACGTCTTTTCTCGCGCTGAACGACGTTTTCGGTTCAAATGTGTCGAAATGTGCTTTTCCCGCCGATTTGTGCGGTTTTGCGCATTGACATTTTCATTTTTTCGATTCGGAGAAAACTTGATGAGAAAACGTCTTTTCTCGCGCTGAACGACGTTTTCGGGTCGAAATGTGCTTTTTCCGTCGATTTGAGCGCGTTTGCGCATCGACAATTTCATTTTTTTGATACGGAGAAAACTTGATGAGAAAACATCTTTTCTCGCGCTGAACGACGTTTTCGGGTCGAAATGTGTCGAAATGTGCTTTTCCCGTCGATTTGAGCGCTTTTGCGCATCGACATTTTCATTTTTTCGATACGGGGAAAACTTGATGAGGAAAACGTCTTTTCTCGCGCTGAACGACGTTTTCGGGTCGAAATGTGCTTTTTCCGTTGATTTGAGCACTTTTGCGCATAGACAATTTCATTTTTTCGATACGGGGAAAACTTGATGAGAACCGTCTTTTCTCGCGCTGAACGACGTTTTCGGGTTGAAATGTGCTTTTTCCGTCGATTTGAGCACTTTTGCGCATCGACATTTTCATTTTTTCGATACGGGGAAAACTTGATGAGAAAACGTCTTTTCTCGCGCTGAACGAAGTATTCGGGTCGAAATGTGCTTTTTCCGTCGATTTGAGCGCTTTTGCGCATCGATAATTTCATTTTTTTTGATACGGGGAAAACTTGATGAGAAAACGTATTTTCTCGCGCTGAACGACGTTTTCGGGTCGAAATGTGCTTTTTCCGTCGATTTGAGCACTTTTGCGCATCGATATTTTCATTTTTTCGATATGGGGAAAACTTGATGAGAAAACGTCTTTTCTCGCGCTGAACGACGTTTTCGGGTCGAAATGTGTCGAAATGTGCTTTTACAATCGATTTGAGCGCTTCTGCGCATCGATATTTTCATTTTTTCGATACGGGGAACACTTGATGAGAAAACGTCTTTTCTCGCGCTGAACGACGTTTTCGGGTCGAAATGTGCTTTTCCCGTCGATTTGAGCGCTTTTGCATATCGACATGTTCATTTATTCGATACGGGGAAGATCTGATGAGAAAACATCTTTTGTCGCGCTGAACGACGTTTTCGGGTCGAAATGTGCTTTTCCCGTCGATTTGAGCGCTTTTGCGCATCGACATTTTCATTTTTTCGATACGGGGTAGATCTGATGAGAAAACGTCTTTTCTCGCGCTGAAAGACGTTTTCGGGTCGAAATGTGTCGAAATGTGCTTTTCCCGTCGATTTGAGCGCTTTTGCATATCGACATGTTTATTTATTCGATACGGGGAAGATCTGATGAGAAAACATCTTTTGTCGCGCTGAACGACGTTTTCGGGTCGAAATGTGCTTTTCCCGTCGATTTGAGCGCTTTTGCGCATCGACATTTTCATTTTTTCGATACGGGGTAGATCTGATGAGAAAACGTCTTTTCTCGCGCTGAACGACGTTTTCGGGTCGAAATGTGTCGAAATGTGCTTTTACAATCGATTTGAGCGCTTCTGCGCATCGATATTTTCATTTTTTCGATACGGGAAACACTTGATGAGAAAACGTCTTTTCTCGCGCTGAACGACGTTTTCGGGTCGAAATGTGCTTTTCCCGTCGATTTGAGCGCTTTTGCATATCGACATGTTCATTTATTCGATACGGGGAAGATCTGATGAGAAAACATCTTTTGTCGCGCTGAACGACGTTTTCGGGTCGAAATGTGCTTTTCCCGTCGATTTGAGCGCTTTTGCGCATCGACATTTTCATTTTTTCGATACGGGGTAGATCTGATGAGAAAACGTCTTTTCTCGCACTGAACGACGTTTTCGGGTCGAAATGTGTCGAAATGTGCTTTTCCCGTCGATTTGAGCGCTTTTGCGCATCGACATTTTCATTTTTTTCGATACGGGGAAAACTTGATGAGAAAACGTCTTTTCTCGCGCTGAACGCAATTTTCGGGTAGAAATGTGCTTTTCCCGTCGATTTGAGCGCTTTTGCGCATCGACAATTTCATTTTTTTGATACGGGGAAAACTTGATGAGAAAACGTCTTTTCTCGCGCTGAACGACGTTTTCAGTTCGAAATGTGTCGAAATGTACTTTTCCCGTCGATTTGAGCCCTTTTGCGCACCGACATTTTCCTTTTTTCGATACGGGGAAAACTTGATGAGAAAACGTCTTTTCTCGCGCTGAACGACGTTTTCGTGTCGAAATGTGCTTTTTCCGTCGATTTGAGCACTTTTGCGCAAAGACAATTTCATTTTTTCGATACGGAGAAAACTTGATGAGAAAACGTCTTTTCTCGCACTGAACGACGTTTTCGGGTCGAAATGTGCTTTTTCCGTCGATTTGAGCACTTTTGCGCATCGATATTTTCATTTTTTCGATATGGGGAAAACTTGATGAGAAAACGTCTTTTCTCGCGCTGAACGACGTTTTCGGGTCGAAATGTGTCGAAATGTGCTTTTACAATCGATTTGAGCGCTTCTGCGCATCGATATTTTCATTTTTTCGATACGGGGAACACTTGATGAGAAAACGTCTTTTCTCGCGCTGAACGACGTTTTCGGGTCGAAATGTGCTTTTCCCGTCGATTTGAGCGCTTTTGCATATCGACATGTTCATTTATTCGATACGGGGAAGATCTGATGAGAAAACATCTTTTGTCGCGCTGAACGACGTTTTCGGGTCGAAATGTGCTTTTCCCGTCGATTTGAGCGCTTTTGCGCATCGACATTTTCATTTTTTCGATACGGGGTAGATCTGATGAGAAAACGTCTTTTCTCGCGCTGAAAGACGTTTTCGGGTCGAAATGTGTCGAAATTTGCTTTTCCCGTCGATTTGAGCGCTTTTGCGCATCGACAATTTCATTTTTCATTGTTTTCGATGCGTGGAAGATCTGATGAGGAAACGTCTTTTCACGCGCTGAAAGACGTTTTCGTTTCGAAATGTGCTTTTCCCGTCGATTTGAGCGCTTTTGCGCATCGACATTTTCATTTTTTCGATACGGGAAGATCTGATGAGAAAACGTCTTTTCTCGCACTGAAAGACGTTTTCGGGTCGAAATGTGTCGAAATGTGCTTTTCCCGTCGATTTGAGCGCTTTTGCGCATCGACATTTTCATTTTTCGAAACGGGGAAAACTTGATGAGAAAACGTCTTTTCTCGCGCTGAAAGACGTTTTCGGGTCGAAATGTGCTTTTTCCGTCGATTTGAGCGCTTTTGCGCATCGACAATTTCATTTTTTTTGATACGGGGAAAACTTGATGAGAAAACGTATTTTCTCGCGCTGAACGACGTTTTCGGGTCGAAATGTGCTTTTTCCGTCGATTTGAGAGCTTTTGCGCATCGACAATTTCATTTTTATTGATACGGGGAAAACTTGATGAGAAAACGTCTTTTCTCGCGCTGAACGACGTTTTCGGGTCGAAATGTGCTTTTCCCGTCGATTTCAGCACTTTTGCGCACCGACATTTTCATTTTTTTCGATACGGGGATAACTTGATGAGAAAACGTTTTTTCTCGCGCTGAACGACGTTTTCGGTTCAAATGTGTCGAAATGTGCTTTTCCCGCCGATTTGTGCGGTTTTGCGCATTGACATTTTCATTTTTTCGATTCGGAGAAAACTTGATGAGAAAACGTCTTTTCTCGCGCTGAACGACGTTTTCGGGTCGAAATGTGTTTTTTCCGTCGATTTGAGCGCTTTTGCGCACCGACAATTTCATTTTTTTTGATACGGGGAAAACTTGATGAGAAAACGTCTTTTCTCGCGCTGAACGACGTTTTCGGTTCAAATGTGTCGAAATGTGCTTTTCCCGCCGATTTGTGCGGTTTTGCGCATTGACATTTTCATTTTTTCGATTCGGAGAAAACTTGATGAGAAAACGTCTTTTCTCGCGCTGAACGACGTTTTCGGGTCGAAATGTGCTTTTTCCGTCGATTTGAGCGCGTTTGCGCATCGACAATTTCATTTTTTTGATACGGAGAAAACTTGATGAGAAAACATCTTTTCTCGCGCTGAACGACGTTTTCGGGTCGAAATGTGTCGAAATGTGCTTTTCCCGTCGATTTGAGCGCTTTTGCGCATCGACATTTTCATTTTTTCGATACGGGGAAAACTTGATGAGAAAACGTCTTTTCTCGCGCTGAACGACGTTTTCGGGTCGAAATGTGCTTTTTCCGTTGATTTGAGCACTTTTGCGCATAGACAATTTCATTTTTTCGATACGGGGAAAACTTGATGAGAACCGTCTTTTCTCGCGCTGAACGACGTTTTCGGGTTGAAATGTGCTTTTTCCGTCGATTTGAGCACTTTTGCGCATCGACATTTTCATTTTTTCGATACGGGGAAAACTTGATGAGAAAACGTCTTTTCTCGCGCTGAACGAAGTATTCGGGTCGAAATGTGCTTTTTCCGTCGATTTGAGCGCTTTTGCGCATCGATAATTTCATTTTTTTTGATACGGGGAAAACTTGATGAGAAAACGTATTTTCTCGCGCTGAACGACGTTTTCGGGTCGAAATGTGCTTTTTCCGTCGATTTGAGAGCTTTTGCGCATCGACAATTTCATTTTTATTTGATACGGGGAAAACTTGATGAGAAAACGTATTTTCTCGCGCTGAACGACGTTTTCTGGTCGAAATGTGCTTTTTCCGTCGATTTGAGCGCTTTTGCGGAACGACAATTTCATTTTTTCGATACGGAAAAAACTTGATGAGAAAACATCTTTTCTCGCACTGAACGACGTTTTCGGGTCGAAATATGTCGAAATGTGCTTTTCCCGTCGATTTGAGCGCTTTTGCGCATTGACATTTTCATTTTTTTCGATACGGGGAAAACTTGATGACAAAACGTCTTTTCTCGCGTTGAACGACGTTTTCTGGTCGAAATGTGCTTTTTCCGTCGATTTGAGCGCTTTTGCGCATCGACAATTTCATTTTTTCGATACGGAGAAAACTTGATGACAAAAACATCTTTTCTCGCGCTGAACGACGTTTTCGGGTCGAAATGTGTCGAAATGTGCTTTTTCCGTCGATTTGAGCGCTTTTGCGCATCGACATTTTCATTTTTTCGATACGGAGAAAACTTGATGAGAAAAAATCTTTTCTCGCGCTGAACGACGTTTTCGGGTCGAAATATGTCGAAATGTACTTTTCCCGTCGATTTGAGCGCTTTTGCGCATCGACATTTTCATTTTTTCGATACGGGGAAAACTTGATGAGAAAACGTCTTTTCTCGCGCTGAACGACGTTTTCTGGTCGAAATGTGCTTTTTCCGTCGATTTGAGCGCTTTTGCGCATCGACAATTTCATTTTTTCGATACCGAGAAAACTTGACGAGAAAACATCTTTTCTCGCACTGAACGACGTTTTCGGGTCGAAATGTGTCGAAATGTGCTTTTCCCGTCGATTTGAGCGCTTTTGCGCATCGACATTTTCATTTTTTTCGATGCGGGGAAAACTTGATGAGAAAACGTCTTTTCTCGCGCTGAACGCAATTTTCGGGTAGAAATGTGCTTTTCCCGTCGATTTGAGCGCTTTCGCGCATCGACAATTTCATTTTTTTGATACGGGGAAAACTTGATGAGAAAACGTCTTTTCTCGCGCTGAACGACGTTTTCAGTTCGAAATGTGTCGAAATGTACTTTTCCCGTCGATTTGAGCCCTTTTGCGCACCGACATTTTCCTTTTTTCGATACGGGGAAAACTTGATGAGAAAACGTCTTTTCTCGCGCTGAACGACGTTTTCGTGTCGAAATGTGCTTTTTCCGTCGATTTGAGCACTTTTGCGCAAAGACAATTTCATTTTTTCGATACGGAGAAAACTTGATGAGAAAACGTCTTTTCTCGCACTGAACGACGTTTTCGGGTCGAAATGTGCTTTTTCCGTCGATTTGAGCACTTTTGCGCATCGATATTTTCATTTTTTCGATATGGGGAAAACTTGATGAGAAAACGTCTTTTCTCGCGCTGAACGACGTTTTCGGGTCGAAATGTGTCGAAATGTGCTTTTACAATCGATTTGAGCGCTTTTGCATATCGACATGTTCATTTATTCGATACGGGGAAGATCTGATGAGAAAACATCTTTTGTCGCGCTGAACGACGTTTTCGGGTCGAAATGTGCTTTTCCCGTCGATTTGAGCGCTTTTGCGCATCGACATTTTCATTTTTTCGATACGGGGTAGATCTGATGAGAAAACGTCTTTTCTCGCGCTGAAAGACGTTTTCGGGTCGAAATGTGTCGAAATTTGCTTTTCCCGTCGATTTGAGCGCTTTTGCGCATCGACAATTTCATTTTTCATTGTTTTCGATGCGTGGAAGATCTGATGAGGAAACGTCTTTTCACGCGCTGAAAGACGTTTTCGTTTCGAAATGTGCTTTTCCCGTCGATTTGAGCGCTTTTGCGCATCGACATTTTCATTTTTTCGATACGGGAAGATCTGATGAGAAAACGTCTTTTCTCGCACTGAAAGACGTTTTCGGGTCGAAATGTGTCGAAATGTGCTTTTCCCGTCGATTTGAGCGCTTTTGCGCATCGACATTTTCATTTTTCGAAACGGGGAAAACTTGATGAGAAAACGTCTTTTCTCGCGCTGAAAGACGTTTTCGGGTCGAAATGTGCTTTTTCCGTCGATTTGAGCGCTTTTGCGCATCGACAATTTCATTTTTTTTGATACGGGGAAAACTTGATGAGAAAACGTATTTTCTCGCGCTGAACGACGTTTTCGGGTCGAAATGTGCTTTTTCCGTCGATTTGAGAGCTTTTGCGCATCGACAATTTCATTTTTATTGATACGGGGAAAACTTGATGAGAAAACGTCTTTTCTCGCGCTGAACGACGTTTTCGGGTCGAAATGTGCTTTTTCCGTCGATTTGAGAGCTTTTGCGCATCGACAATTTCATTTTTTTTGATACGGGGAAAACTTGACGAGAAAACGTCTTTTCTCGCGCTGAACGACGTTTTCTGGTCGAAATGTGCTTTTTCCGTCGATTTGAGCGCTTTTGCGGAACGACAATTTCATTTTTTCGATACGGAAAAAACTTGATGAGAAAACATCTTTTCTCGCACTGAACGACGTTTTCGGGTCGAAATATGTCGAAATGTGCTTTTCCCGTCGATTTGAGCGCTTTTGCGCATTGACATTTTCATTTTTTTCGATACGGGGAAAACTTGATGAGAAAACGTCTTTTCTCGCGCTGAACGCACTTTTCGGGTAGAAATGTGCTTTTCCCGTCGATTTGAGCGCTTCTGCGCATCGACAATTTAATGTTTTTGATACGGGGAAAACTTGATGAGAAAACGTCTTTTCTCGCGCTGAACGACGTTTTCGGTTCGAAATGTGTCGAAATGTGCTTTTCCCGTCGATTTGAGCCCTTTTGCGCACCGACATTTTCATTTTTTCGATACGGGGAAAACTCGATGAGAAAACGTCTTTTCTCGCGCTGAACGACGTTTCTGGGTCGAAATGTGCTTTTCTCGTCGATTTGAGCGCTTTTGCGCATCGACATTTTCATTTTTTCGATACGGGGAAAACTTAATGAGAAAACGTCTTTTCTCGCGCTGAACGACGTTTTCTGGTCGAAATGTGCTTTTTCCGTCGATTTGAGCGCTTTTGCGCATCGACAATTTCATTTTTTCGATACGGAGAAAACTTGGTGAGAAAACGTCTTTTCTCGCGCTGAACGACGTTTTTCGGGTCGAAATGTGCTTTTCCCGTCGATTTGAGCGCTTTTGCGCATCGACATTTTCATTTTTTTCGATACGGGGAAAACTTGGTGAGAAAACGTCTTTTCTCGCGCTGAACGACGTTTTCGGGTCGAAATGTGCTTTTCCCGTCGATTTGAGCGCTTTTGCGCATCGACAGTTCCATTTTTTCGATACAGGGAGAACTTGATGAGAAAACGTCTTTTCTCGCGCTGAACGACGTTTTCGGGTCAAATGTGTCGAAATTTCCTTTTCCCGCCGATTTGAGCGGTTTTGCGCATCGACATTTTAATTTTTCGATACGGGGAAGATCTGATGAGAAAACGTCTTTTCTCGCGCTGAACGACGTTTTCGGGTCGAAATGTGCTTTTCCCGTCGATTTGAGCGCTTTTGCGCATCGACATTTTCCTTTTTTCGATACGGGGAAAACTTGATGAGAAAACCTCTTTTCTCGCGCTGAACGACTTTTTCGGGTCAAATGTGTCGAAATGTGCTTTTCCCGCCGATTTGAGCGGTTTTGCGCATCGACATTTCATTTTTTCGATACGGGGAAGATCTGATGAGAAAACGTCTTGTCACGCGCTGAAATACGTTTTCGTTTCGAAATGTGCTTTTCCCGTCGATTTGAGCGCTTTTGCGCATCGACATTTTCGTTTTTCGATACAGAGAAGATCTGATGAGAAAACGTCTTTTCTCGCGCTGAAAAACGTTTTCGGGTCGAAATGTGCTTTTCCCGTCGATTTGAGCGCTTTTGCGCATCGACAATTTCATTTTTCGATACGGAGAAAACTTGATGAGAAAACGTCTTTTCTCGCGCTGAACGATGTTTTCGGGTCGAAATGTGCTTTTCCCTTCGATTTCAGCACTTTTGCGCACCGACATTTTCATTTTTTTCGATACGGGGATAACTTGATGAGAAAACGTTTTTTCTCGCGCTGAACGACGTTTTCGGTTCAAATGTGTCGAAATGTGCTTTTCCCGCCGATTTGTGCGGTTTTGCGCATTGACATTTTCATTTTTTCGATTCGGAGAAAACTTGATGAGAAAACGTCTTTTCTCGCGCTGAACGACGTTTTCGGGTCGAAATGTGTTTTTTCCGTCGATTTGAGCGCTTTTGCGCACCGACAATTTCATTTTTTTTGATACGGGGAAAACTTGATGAGAAAACGTCTTTTCTCGCGCTGAACGACGTTTTCGGTTCAAATGTGTCGAAATGTGCTTTTGCCGCCGATTTGTGCGGTTTTGCGCATTGACATTTTCATTTTTTCGATTCGGAGAAAACTTGATGAGAAAACGTCTTTTCTCGCGCTGAACGACGTTTTCGGGTCGAAATGTGCTTTTTCCGTCGATTTGAGCGCGTTTGCGCATCGACAATTTCATTTTTTTGATACGGAGAAAACTTGATGAGAAAACATCTTTTCTCGCGCTGAACGACGTTTTCGGGTCGAAATGTGTCGAAATGTGCTTTTCCCGTCGATTTGAGCGCTTTTGCGCATCGACATTTTCATTTTTTCGATACGGGGAAAACTTGATGAGAAAACGTCTTTTCTCGCGCTGAACGACGTTTTCGGGTCGAAATGTGCTTTTTCCGTTGATTTGAGCACTTTTGCGCATAGACAATTTCATTTTTTCGATACGGGGAAAACTTGATGAGAAAACGTCTTTTCTCGCGCTGAACGACGTTTTCGGGTCGAAATGTGCTTTTTCCGTTGATTTGAGCACTTTTGCGCATAGACAATTTCATTTTTTCGATACGGGGAAAACTTGATGAGAAAACGTCTTTTCTCGCGCTGAACGACGTTTTCGGGTTGAAATGTGTCGAAATGTGCTTTTCCCGTCGATTTGAGCGCTTTTGCGCATTGACATTTTCATTTTTTCGATTCGGAGAAAACTTGATGAGAAAACGTCTTTTCTCGCGCTGAACGACGTTTTCTGGTCGAAATGTGCTTTTTCCGTCTATTTGAGCGCTTTTGCGCATCGACAATTTCATTTTTTTGATTCGGAGAAAATTTGATGAGAAAACATCTTTTCTCGCACTGAACGACGTTTTCGGGTCGAAATGTGCTTTTCCCGTCGATTTGAGCGCTTTTGCCCATCGACATTTTCATTTTTTTCGATACGGGGAAAACTTGATGAGAAAACGTCTTTTCTCGCGCTGAACGACGTTTTCGGGTCGAAATGTGCTTTTCCCGTCGATTTGAGCGCTTTTGCGCATCGACATTTTCATTTTCTCGATACGGGGAAGATCTGATGAGAAAACGTCTTTTCTCGCGCTGAACGATGTTTTCGGGTCGAAATGTGCTTTTCCCGTCGATTTGAGAGCTTTTGCGCATCGACATTTTCAGATACGGGGAGAACTTGATGTTTTCGACGTTGTTTTCATCTTAGACTGGGATAATGAGCATTTGTCAGTGGATATTTTACAACCGGAGCAGTTAGACACATCAAAGCTACTTGAATTCGTGAGTAACTCAATTTTTAGCGCGAGTGAGCTGGATCTCAATTTCGAAAAAATCCAAAATCATGTCCCTGACCAGTGCATCTTAGTAAATAATGTGTATTCTACCGAGGAAACCGCAGGCGATATTTCTATTCTCGATGAGAAAATTCAAAATTTGTGTTCTGTTTGCGATTGATTAAAAAGACATAACTTTTTGGAATAAAAGGAATAGTGTCGTGATTTATTGGATGCTCATTAATTTTTTGGAAACGATCGCGACCATCTCTAAAGCGATATTGAGATGGCAAATGTGCCAGTAGATTAGTCAATATTTCAATGTCAAATGCCTTGTTCCACATGTATTGTGAAATACCACGTACCCCTCTGTCTGTTTTTGTTTTTGTTTTCATATTATATATACCTTAGAGTCGAGTTGAGATAGAATTGGAGACACGACACACACTTTTAGTGGGAAGTTTGTACTGAGCAGTTGTTGCGGTCGGTAGCCGACCAAGCATTTGAATAAAAGATATTTCATCAAGATGGAATTGGAATTGATGACTTTGGATTTATTTTGACAAGCTAGTTCCCGAGTGCACTGTAAATGGTAGTTGTTACAGCTATATTCATGTTTCGTTTTCTCTGTTAAAAGCATCAGATATAGACATGACATCTTCTACAATATATTGTCAATTGTGGTAAACTATTATCGATTTATCATTTTTATGGCAGGCAATACTTGTTCCTCCTAATTCTGAACGCATGATTTGGGATGTTAAATGACTTCAATTTCGATCAAGCCAGCGATGGGGATAACGTTGATGATTCATACTACTCAATCGATCAGCTTAACCAGCTTATCAACTTTCCTTCGCGAAAGCACGGGACGTGGATCTACCATGCCTACATCAGAAGCTTTGATAAGAATTGTAAGTCTTTAGGAGACACCTTCCATGCATTTGTTAATTTACCTAGCATTGTTTGCGTTACCGAAACGTGTGCATCTGATGGAAATGCTAATCATACTCTTTGATGCCTTGGATGGTTACAATAGTATATTTTTCAATAGTTACTTCAATCATTCTGGGGGTGTGGCACTTTATTTTGATAATTGTTCCGAATACAAAATCCGTGACGACCTATAAATTCGATCAACATGCTTTTAACTTCTATTGTGCAAAGTTAATTTGTCTCCTAAGAGAAAAAGTAACAATCGGCGTCATGTACAAAAATTTAGGTCATCCCATTGATCACTTTATTGATGAAATAAATGGTTCACTATCCGAATTACCCATAACAACGTTTACATACTAGGTGACTTTATCATTGATCTCACTAAACTTAGTAATAATGCAGCTACCGAGGCTTTACTCAATAATATTTTGACCTTCTCGCTTAATCCTCTGATCTCCCAACCGACCCGCGTCACTGAATATACCGCCTATTGCATTGACCACATATATTCTAATGTTATTCATCATTACTCAACACGTTCAGGTATTGTGACCACCGATATTTCCGATCACTTCTCTACTTTTGTCATCCACTATTTCATACATAAACACAGTTCTCATAGAAGCGTCATTTCCTCTCGACCTATAACCGAGGCTAAGACCCGCGACTTGAAAACCAGACAACTAATGACAGATTGGAATCCTGTCGTTACTGAACCTGACCCTAATCAAGCATAAAATTTATTTTTTGATAGAAACAAATTCATATATGATGAATCGTTTCCAGTACAGCACCAAACAGAGAGACTTTTAAAACTGCTGAAAAAAGTATTATTCTGAATCACTTTTGAAAGTTATACATGATCTACGGAAAACCTGGGAAACTCTCAATAAAGTAGTGGGAACTTCTATCCAAGATCAGTCTATCCCTCAATTTAAGTCTCGCGATGGACTTCTTCTGACAACTGATCAAGTTGCTGACGCATTAAATACCTTCTTCGTTAATATTGGGCCTGACCTTGCAGCTAAGACACCATCATCACCAGCTTCTGTGTACCTTGACGCTAGGATTGAGGACAATATTTACCTTTCACCTATCATACAATCTGAAATCTTAAGCATTGTAAGTAGTATGGACGGCGATAATGGGACGTGCCCTGATGATATTAAACCAAAGATTATCAATACATAATAATAATATCATACATACAAACACAATATATGAAATATTGTCTCCTCTCTTACACGTTTTTAATCGTTCTTATGTAACAGGTATTGCTTCCACTCAGTTTAAAATTGCTAAAGTAATTCCTCTATTTAAGAACGGTTCTAGGGAGATTATATCGAATTATCGACCGATTTCAATGTTATCTTGTTTCTCAAAGATACTGGAGCGAAGTACATTTCATTTATCAAAAAACACAATGTATTATCACCAAAGCAATACGGTTTTAGGAAGGGTTACTCCGCTGAGCTTGCCCTTCTTGGTTTCACTGATCAAATTTCCAAATTAACTGAAGAGGGTTACGTTACTGTGGGAATATTCATCGACCTTTCAAAAGTATTCGACACAATCAACCATGGCATACTCGTCAGCAAATTACAGAAAGGTGTTCTTGGTTCACTAGCTATCTAAAAGAAAGAACACTGAATGTTTCTTACAACGGTGCATTTTCTTCGAAACAATCTATAATTTGTGGAGTACCTCAAGGATCAATTCTCGGACCTCTTCTATTCTAACTCTACATCAACGATATTACTAAAGCCTCTCAACTTCATCCTGTTCGCAGATGACACTACTATATTTTACAGCAATAAAGACCCAATAGCTCTCGTTATTAAAAGTAACAATGAGCTAAAGCGGCTCTCTTCCTCGTTTAGATTAAACAAACTCTCCCTAAATATAAATAGAACAAGCTATATAATCTTTGGTAAACTGATACCTCGAAATTCTTAGGTGTGTTACAATGGTCTCCTCATATAGACTATATTTCTAGTAAAGTTTCACGAGCGATCGGTTTGATTATGGACGTATAAACAAGTCAAAGAAAGTCAAATTGCTTCCTTCAAAGAAAGCAATTCGCGTTGTATCCAATGCCCCATTTCTTGCATATATGTACGGCCCCTCCGTTTAAACTTGGCAGATTTCTTAATCTTGCTGATATTGATAAGTTTCTTACAGCGGTCTTTATATATAAACTAGTCCATCATCTAGTGCCCATAACTTCATGTATTCATTGTCTTTTAAAATGAGTGACAGTTAAGAATTCTACGCAATGTACAGGATCTCAATAAACCGTATTTTCGCACAACCCACAGGTTATTCTCCATAAAAATATGTCTGGTCCCAAGATCTGGAATAGCATCCCACATCAAATTCGTGATAGCTTGTCTGTTTCTTCCTTTAAATATAATTTCATGTATCACCTCCTTTCCTGTAATTGATGTATAATTCTATTCAAATATTACATAAAAGAAGGGAAGTGAGAATCGTATAGTACGATGTACTGGTTCTTACTTGAAACTTACAGTTCGTGTGCTTCACGCTGAGATTGCCAATTCACAACTCGCATTACCATTGCCCGAGTCGTTACAGCCGGAGGCAAGGCTTACAACTCTGTAGTAACGATTCTTCACTAGTTTAGAGTAGAGAGAGTGAGTAATGTAAAATATTCATTTTTGCTCTATGATTTTTCGTTTTTGCGCCCTAGCAAAAACGAAGAGTTCGTTTTTGCTCTATAAGTTTCGTTTTGTGTTTTAATATAATCGAGGTCGTGTGAAAATTATTGTATTTGGCCCTTATCAGCCACCATAGTTCTGGGTTGTATCGCAGTTGTGTTTAAAATGAGAAATATAAAAGATTTACAAATGAATTCTGGGCACGGGATACCGCATGGCAGTAGAGAGAACATGTATCAAAATATATTCATACGTACATTATACAATGCTCTTATTATGTTCACGGGGCAATGAATCGAAAAGTTTGACCTGGCCTGAAAATGACAATAGTTACCACAGGTTTTCTGCAAGTAATCTGTATTTGCTTGGAAATCATACATGTTAATACGACGTCCTAACATACTATGCAGAACCGCAAAAAAGTAATGGCTGGGTAATGCTGGTGCCCTTTAAATGTCAAGGCACAAATGTTACGCATATACGAAAAGCTGTATAACCACTGACCAAGTGGACTAGTTCTATTGGTCTACTGGCTAGCACGCTTGCTTTCTGAAATCAAGACCCGGGTTCGATCCCCGGTGAGTGCGCGTAATTTCACTGTCACTTCTCTTAATCGTTATATCGGTGGAGACCCCGAATCGGGCAACAGAATTCTGTTGAAATATTCTATGAAATATTCATAATAATCATCTATCAATAATAGTAATAAAATATATTTTTAAAATCGCCTGAGGGCAGCCGAAATTAGAGGGGAGGGCAGTGTTACGCATATTAGGAGAAGCTGTATACCCGCTGACCAAGTGTACTAGTTCTGTGTACTGGCTAGCACGCTTGCTTTCTACGCACAAGACCCGGGTTCGATCCCCGGTGAGTGCGCGTAATTTCACTAATTTCTCTTAATCGTTACACAAAGAAAACTTAGAAAAATACAATAAGGATTACGTACATTACAAGAAAAACATGCGGACCCGAAACAGAAATTCATCTTACTTTAAAGGCTTACGCTTGATTAAATGCAAGCAAGCCAATTAAAATTCAATACAACATTCCGCCAGTGGAAAATGGCGATTAACTCGCCCGCAGACGAAACCCGAATTTAGCAGCCGTCTTTGATAGCGAATGAAATTCTTAAGTGCTCTGAATAACGTAATTCTCCATTATTGGCACGTCGAAGAGACCGGCTCGTAATATGATCGATTGCTCGGGAATTCTTTGATAACCCAGGCGGGGTTACAATTAACAATCCAAACCATTAACATGACAATGAATAGATCCAGCTATTCAAATTTTGTTGACGCGAATTATTTTTTCTTCCTATTCTAAGTAGCAGAGCTAGCTCACAAGAATGGTTCAAAGTAGTTGTGAAACCACTCGCCTGCCGAAGTCACTAGTTTCGATCAAACTGTGAACAGATCTATTGTTAAATATTAATATTAATCTAAAATTGACATATGGGTAAATATCAATCGAGCTTGGAACTTTATAAATACGTTTGCAAAATTTAATCATGAGACGCTGTTAATATCATTCATCTCCATATAGCTTTGTTTAAACATTGCTTTTGCCTGGTGTTTTCTTTCTCCATATAGCTTTGTTTAAACATTGCTTTTGCCTGGTGTTTTCTTTCTATAACAATCATGTTGTGAGGATTTATAATGAATAATACGCTACGAAATGCGCTATATTTTTGCACTATTGCACTTTTGCAAGCTTAGAACCAGAGTTGTCGAGTTGTCGTTTTTATCATCAGAAGGTGTTTTCGCTCGGCATTGTTTTGTCGACATTGATCGATGGTTATTTTACGTGCAGTCGGGCGCCTTTGAAAGCTCAATGGGCCTTGGATCATTTTAACACGATTATTCTTCGCGAGATTATGTACTCTCCGGCCTTTGTTGTAAATCAAAACATTGTCCCTTCCGAATGCGCATTAAAGCCTTTGAGACGTTAAAGTTTGATTGTGCCCCGGGCGATAGTAAGTAGCTGTATAAAAGTCGTCCACACCGCCATAAAGGCCGGCCGGAGAGAAGAATAGATGGGCCAGGTTTAAGACCAGGACCGTGCGCAGAATAATTGTTTTAACTTGACTCAGTCGACTAGGGCTGGTTTATGCACCAGCTTTTATTGTAAACCCGGAACTAACTAATTTAACGGACCAGCTTTTAACCCTACACCTAGTTTCGAAAATATGAACACTGAGCGTCGATCGGCACCTTCAAAGGCGCGTCAACTACCGTGCAATTAGTGTGCATAACAACGTCAAAAGTAGCGATTACAGCTTATTTTCGAAGCTATTAAGCATATTGTGTCTGGTATGATGAGGGTACTACAGTTATCAGTGGTTTGCCAGCCATAGAGAGAGAGAGAGAGAGAGAGAGAGAGAGAGAGAGAGAGAGAGAGAGAGAGAGAGAGAGAGAGAGAGAGAGAGAGAGAGAGAGAGAGAGAGAGAGAGAGAGAGAGAGGGAGAGAGGGAGAGAGGGAGAGAGGGAGAGAGGGAGAGAGGGAGAGAGGGAGAGAGGGAGAGAGGGAGAGAGGGAGAGAGGGAGAGAGGGAGAGAGGGAGAGAGGGAGAGAGGGAGAGAGGGAGAGAGGGAGAGAGGGAGAGAGGGAGAGAGGGAGAGAGGGAGAGAGGGAGAGAGGGAGAGAGGGAGAGAGGGAGAGAGGGAGAGAGGGAGAGAGGGAGAGAGGGAGAGAGGGAGAGAGGTAAAAAGAGGGAGAGAGGGAGAGAGGGAGAGAGGGAGAGAGGGAGAGAGGGAGAGAGGGAGAGAGGGAGAGAGGGAGAGAGGGAGAGAGGGAGAGAGGGAGAGAGGGAGAGAGGGAGAGAGGGAGAGAGGGAGAGAGGGAGAGAGGGAGAGAGGGAGAGAGGGAGAGAGGGAGAGAGGGAGAGAGGGAGAGAGGGAGAGAGGGAGAAGAGATATTTATGGGTCGACCGTCAAAAGCAATAGCGTCGTGGTACCATTAGACATAAGATTGCGTGTAATTGACGATAATTAAATAATTTACTCGCAAACATCAAAGGCGACCCGACTCAATTTCATCCCGACATCGTTTAGTGATTTTTAACCGCGATAACCGATTGTTAACCTTGAAGTGAGTAATTTCACGCCATAGGTCACACGAATATTATATTCATTTTTCGTTATCATTACTCTCCTGCGTTATTCAGTGCCTGTGATACTTTTTGGTTCCAATGATTATCACAATTTGCTAAAAAAGAATTCTCAAGTTATAATCAGCAATATACAGCAATGTATGACCCTGAAAAAATCTAGCCTATGTTTGCATGGCAAACTGTGCATTCAATACGTAAACTCTGCCCATTCGTTTGTACATTTGTTAATATTCATTAATTTAGAAACGTGTTATATATCATGACTACGTTCCTTTTTTGATTACAATTATATAAGAACATGTGTTAATTTTCTAATTTCCAATAATCTCAAAATAAAAATAGCAATAATTTTTAATGAATCCTTTGCTTATGTTAGACTTTATTTTATAGATTTGTGATTACAAATTTGTCATTAATTTTTTTTTTCATCTTAGGCCGGAATGTGTTCTAAACTGTGCATTCATTACGTAAAATCTAGTGGAAATAAGAATTTTCAGGTCCAATATTAATAAATTCTTCACTCAATTTTCATCATATTTCCCTCTGGCATTTTTACCCCTGGCATTTTTACCTATGGTGTGATTTTTCTTTTGGCATTTCAACCTCTGTCATTTTACCTGGATTCGGGCCCCAGTTGCATAGTAAGGTGGGCTTTAGGTTTGGGTTTAGATTAGGTGGGGTATGGTCTAAAGACATTTATCAAAATAAATATAGTTGGGTTATGGCAAAGTTGTACGTAATTACCCTCCTGCAAACTACAAATAATTTCAATTTTACTTATAATTCATTTATTATAGTGAAGTATGATGTGAGTCAATTGCCTTAACCTGCACCCAGCCCAAAGGTGGAAGACCCTCGAGATAAATAAAACGTATTTTAGTTATACTTATCGATGGAATGAAAAACCGGCAAGGTAAATCTCCGAAAAGTCATGCCAAAATTCAATTCTGGAGCATGGTAATTTTCATCAATGTTCTAGTTTACAAGTTGTCGGTCATCATCAAACAAAGCAAGCCAACCGTGTTCTTAAGTTGAATATTCTTGCCAGCATAATAACTGAACAAAATATGTTCCTATAACGTGATATTTTAGTTCTTTATACATGAATACTACATTTAATAAGCGTGAAGACGATCAAATGCCGAGCTTATTTCAATTAAGTTCACATCGCAGATTCCCAGTTAAGATAAAGAGCGGACCTTGGAACCGGTTTCTGTCTTAACAGATTACGTCCATTCCATAATTCAGAACGTAGCTGAATTGACCTTTTGGTTGCTAATAATTGGTCCAGTCGAAAATGAAACCGCCCAATGAACTTATCAGTCAACGAAAGGATCGATAAGGAATGAATGAAGCACATGTTTTGATAACATTAAATCTATACTATGCGTACCAGATACAAGTATTTCTAATACATGCATATACGGTATATCTACCATTCAGTGGTTTGAGGTTTTGAGTGGCTATTAAAGTGTCGATTTTTAAGCGTTCGAAATTGTACCTATAACGCAAAAGATCTTAGATATTTAGCGCATATTGGGCTCGGTCGTATTAGTCGCGTTGCCTTTTCTTGTAAACTTTGGAGATGTCTGGACAAATTTTACAGACAGTCATAAATGTTTCGTATGTGTAAAGCCCGTATCGTTAATGCATCCTTGATAATGGGAAAGTGTAGTTTAAGGGTCAATATAAGATGTGGTAGGTTACAAAAAATGTTAGCTTGAGTTTTTAGATTAGGAAAACTATTGCAAAAAGGTATTTTTAGTGGTAGGATTTAGATGGATATGGTAAAATAAGTTTTGCATGGGTAAAATCATCAAACTTAATCCCGATCAAGCAGTGAACTTAAAACGCTATACGTTTATAGCATATCCTACAAAGTTGAACATACGGTGGAACAGCCTATCAGGTAGAAACGTTAAGCTTAAGTTGCTCATTCATCATTTCATTAATAACAGTTTATTGCTTTGGCGGAGCTCGCATTGCGAACCCATCAATCATTCCACTGTCACCCGTTTGGCCAACCAACAGCTATTGTACACACCACGTGACAGTTGTCGGTTCAGCGTTAAAGAACAGAGTTACCGCCCTAGTATTTAATGGGACAAGTTTCGCTAAGTTATTCTCGATGACACTCACTGGGTATTCTAGCTTTCGAACGCAAATACGTGAGTCTGTAATGTAGCAGCAGGACTGTGGGATTTACAATAAAAAACGAGAAAACTGTCTAGCGTAATCAATGACCCAGATCTATTAAAGCGACCAAGCACCGGGTTAGAGTGTTTGTAGCCGATCAGGGACTGAACTCGAGTTCAACGGCCAATTCAGGACTCATTCGTTTCGGAAACTCGGTTCAACTTTTGCTGGCAAACGCCACCTGGAATCGGAGAACATGTATGCCATTACGGAACGAGTACCTGGCCAAACTGGACAACACGGCATTTTACCATGTTACCCCGGACTACCGCACACTTTACACCCGTATACTTATACCACGTTTATGCCACAGGCTTTAATTAGTCCGAGATTATTGTTCGATCCACGTACTGTGACATCGCACGGGTTATTGCCGGCTGCAACTGCTGGAACAAATCCACAATCTACAGGATCGTACATTAGAACTGGAGTAGGATATCACCAGTCTCAACTAACTCTTTCACCATCCGTATATTCGGCCCCTTACGGATATGCAACGGAATCGATAACAACATCTTCAACAGGGGCAGTTGCAGCTATACCAGCCTCACTGACTCTACAGCAGCACCATTACCAGAGATTATCTAGTACAGGAAGTGGCGACGACCATCAGTCAGATATCGAACAAAGAGACCAAACACCAGAAATACCGAGTAATACATCAGGTAAAGAAAAACATCGACATTTATCATATGTTTGGTTCGTGGTGAATTCTAACCGGCGAATGCAATATTGAATAAATTGGACACCACGGAGTGTCGTATTCAGTTAAGTTTGGGCGGTTGATTTTAATTAGAGTTGGGATCTGACACCGTGTAACTGATTTGAAAATACGATAGAAATCTAAATAAGTTGGGTCTTTTAAAATAAATTTACCGAGCTTTGGTGGTGTCGAATATATCTTTGATCTTTGACCTAATTGGTCAAATAATCGAATCGGTATGAACGTATCTATATTTAAATTCAAGGAGGCAGAAATTTCGCAAATCTGTTTTGATGTAAAATATGGACACGGCTTGACATTATACAAATATTTACACATTTCAAAGAAATAGCAAAACAAAATAGACCAAAGAGACACGACACCTTATTTGTGTTAGTAAAGGTATGATCATGCGAAAGATCTTTTGAAACGGGCTTCATAGTAAGCGATCGCAAAAGTTCTTAGAGAAGCGAATCGTTTGCATTTAATGATTAGGTGAATTCTAAGTTTTGCTACAAATACATGTAGGCGTACAATCTCTTATTTCTTGGGGTATGTATATCTTCTATCTATATTGATGATTTGTGAGTGATGATTACGAAAGAAAACCCGATACTAAGTTGATAAATAAGGCTAAGGAATATATATATACTATGAAAAATGTTCCACGAAGGTTCATTGGTCGAAAATAAATCCTAGCAAAAATTATTCCTATCAACAGTGAAAAAACTCGCATTGCATTCGTTTTTCTAATTCTATTTCTTTAAATCCCCCCTTGGTAACTCAAAGCATGTAGCTTCCTAAAGCCGGGCGTAGGTCGACCTTGCGACGCGACGCGATCGTCGCGTCGCGTCACAAGTGGGGGCGTAAGTCGGTTGCGACACGCGACTGTGTGCGACTAGTTGCTCCCAGTCGCAAGAGCGCGTAGATCGGTTGCGACGGTCGCGTCGCGTCGCAGAAAGTAGAACATGTGCGACTCATTGCGACTGGCGTCGCTGCCAGTCGCAACCCGTCACTGGCAGTCGCAAGGTAGCGTAGGTCCGTTGGTCGTTGAGACGCGATCGTCGCTGGCGGTCGCACTGAGTCGCGTCGCAGTGAGTCGCAAGCCGTCGCAAGGCCGACCTACGCCCGGCTTAAAAATCACACATTCTCCAAAGTGAATACTGTCACCAACACTACTGAACATTTGAGATTTTTTTATATCTATCAATGTATTTCAACATAAAACTTTTGTTTTGAAAAAATTTCTCAAATTTCATTGTAAAATTAGATTTGGATGAACTTTTACCATATGGAATAACCTAGATATTTACAGGGGATTTCCACCTGGGAAGGTTTCAATACCTGTTCCCGTACACCACGTTTTAGATGTCTCTTAAAACCTCCCTATGGTTTTTGCATAAAGGGCAAGAAAATGATACCATATTTCTCATTTTTAAAATTCCTGAAAATAACCTGGCAGGCAGGTGTTAACTTTTTTTTAAAGCATGAATTTTTTGAAATAATGAACCGGCAGGCAGATTATTCCAAATATTGTTAACAAAATAATTGGAAGCAACCCTCCTTTGTTTTACAAGTAAAATGTGTCACATAGAGGATTGCGAGCATTGACTCACGCCAGAACCGAGAAATAACTATCAGGCTACACTGTACTTACTCTCACTGAACGAACACATCGTCAATACGCCTTGTATATCTTGGATCATTGACACGGTGGACCAAGGCAGAGGGATCTTTGATGCCTGTGTCCAATTTCACACACAACAACACCGCATTAAATGTATATTGTATGTATATTGTCAAACGAATTGACACCAGCCCGAACGGTTTTTAATTTTACTTCTTGTAACCCAGGAACTAATTTTCAGGTTTTTAATTTACCAGTCTCTAATCCTAAGATTTTTGCACCCAGCCGGATATGAGAAGCAAGGTATCAATTTTTGGGCCTATGTTAAATCTCTTAAACACTATCTATTACATTGCCATCGTTTTCTAGTCCAACGTACCGCCACTTAATTCAATTTCAGACAAAATTCAAATCAATCTAATTAATACCAGGGAGATATACCTCCCTGTTAATACTAAACTTGTATCACAAGACTCCAGTGCCTTATCATTGGCTCTCAAAACACTTATCCTCGCAACAACTCGGGGACCGGTTTAAAAGGTGTGAGTTAAGAGTTAACTCTGAGTAAAATCTCAGAACATGTGAAACTGGGTCCAGATTATATAGTAAAATTGAATGTGCTCAATGATTTAACTCAGATTGAAATATTATCACTAAGCCTAAATTTAAAATCTAGAATCTAGATTGATCCAACATATTACGCTGAAACTACTATACGAACTCTAACCATTAGTCATTTCATCACTTTTTGTAACTGAATTTTACCACCTATACGAATCAATTTACTACACGGTTCGAGTTTCATGATATGTGTGTACTGTCGAATTATATCACTTTTAGATATTATTGTTAAAAAAATACTTCATACGTACACATAAGAGGGTACAGTTTATATTATCAGTGCGTTTCCGGCCCAAGCTCCACAGTTTTGCAAAATGGATGATCCAACAGTGATCCAGTTCCACAGTGTTGTGTTTATTGGTGGATACTGAAAAGAGCCGATGAAACCCATAGCTTCTTTGCTCTGCCCTTGGAGTAACCAGATTACTCCAAGCTCTGCCGTAGGCGACTACAACGGCACACTAGCGAACTGCCGTGGGCGACTGAAGTCGGAAAAGCATACGTCCTTACCAATCATTTAATGTCTCACGGGCCACGCTGCGCAACTTCATCGCGCACGTTAATTATGGATTACTCTACAAATCTCCGAGATTTTTCGTGATTTTGAGACAAAATATATATAACGACCCCCAGTATTTATCCAGTACCTACACCGCAAAAAAACCCATTACCGAATCAAAACAAATCTTTTGTGGCGCCCATCTTTTCAACTTGTCTAAAAATGTTACGTCTACGGATCGAAATAGCGAAATGATCTCTAGGCCTATCGTAAATGGCATAAGTTAATGCTAGGGTAGAGCTGTGCCTAAATACTAGGTTATCTAATGCTTTTAAGCATAGACCTAATTATCTACAGAAAAGGCATATGAACTTTAGACGACTAGCAGTGTTGCACTTGAAGAGTAGTTTGGGTACAATTCATCCGAGTACACGGCCCGGACTCGTATACGAAGATTTGTATTGGTTCGAACCATAATTTAGGACAGTCCTTCGCAAGAATATTAAAGGCATTAGTCAAAGTTCATTCTAGAATCTATATTGATTAATCTTCATTAATAAATCTATATTGATTTAGTTATCTACATTAAACGAGTGAATGATCATTCGAACCCTCACTAGGCATAGAGTATATTCGTAGAGTAGCCGTGTTAACCTGGTTTAAAATGAGTAACGAGACGAGCGAGTAGTACTATATAGGTTAACTATTTATTTGACGCACGAGCTTTCTAATGTATAGAAGCTTCATCAGGTGAATGAACTCATTTGAATCAGCTCATTCACCTGATGAAGCTTCTATACATTAGAAGCGAAAGCTCGTGCGTCAAATAAATAGTTAACCTATATAGTACTACTCGTCTCGTTAGTCATAGAGTAAAAATGAAGTGCGTTTATACTACGTATGCATGTTCTATCTATGAAGTTACAACAACGCGATTCCCTGTGACCGACAGCGACGACTGTTTTGCAAGTACCAGACATCGTACACGCACTTGCACTTGCCAGCGACTCGTTGCGACAGTGGACACGATTCCCTTTCACTCCCGTGGACAATCGTGTCACAAAAACCAGTCGATCTATACACGCTTCGCAATGCATCGCGAGACTGCCCGCATAAGCGCTCATTTGACCATTTTAACCGTTCGCCTCATGTTGGGGGGCGGGGGGGGGGGTTCTAACCTATCGCCCACCTTAAAATGAGTACGCAGCAGGCTACAGAAAACCCATTATCGCTGCCCGAATGTTTGCTGCTTTCATTCCCTTTTCATTTTCATTCGTTTTGTATTGAGTTGAATTCGGTTCCCCAGTTTTGTTCCTTATTTTGGGTTTTAATTCGATTCAATTGTACATGTATTTCTAGTTTGAATGTGGGTCCAATTAACCGGTTGTTGGTTTAATGTCAACCTGGAATCAATCGATAGTATTTTATTTTTGTAATTTGAAATACTCAGAATCATTTTAACACAGCAGTCTAAGTAATGTAGAACGATGACGGCAAACATTTTCCAAGCTAAATTATTTGACAAGACCACGTAAACTGGCGGTTGCGATTGTGATTACGTTATTTGGAGTAAATATGACAGACAAACATGACAATTAGAAAGTATAATCGTTTAGTAAATATATAGTTGATTTGTTTAGTATATTGTTGGCTCTTCATTCGTGTTAGGCCTATCTTTATCTATGTTTTTCAGAACATATTGTAATTCAAACCTTTGTAGGCACCGCATAGTCGCGTAATGCGTGGTATTTAAAAAACGTTTTAAGAAAATGCACTTTCATCTCCAAATGTCCTCAGATTCCATAGTTATCAGGTGTGAATGCCAAGTTAAATTCGATTCTGAATCCATTTGCGCATCATTTGTGGATATACCACAATTATTTGAATATTAGCTTCAATTATCTAATAAATAATAAAATACTGGAGCACATAACACTCGTGGAAATTACGGGTGTTTTCTTCTTAGCACAGAACCTTAAACTTTTCCATTCGTCAACCATTATATTCAGAAAGGAGTGCGATCGGGTTTGAGAGGTGAAATGTATATATTTATTTATTCATTTCAACACTATCTAGCCCTCAACGGGGTTATCCAATCATACTAATTAGATTTATTACAAAAAGATTCAAGTGGCACTGGAAATACATAGACTCCTTTTTCTCCAACATTGTTCAATAAAAGTTGCTAGAGTAATTTGATAGTTAGCCATTGATATTTGAAACAGTTGTTGTTTTGTTAGCTCTTGGAAGTCATGCACCTGCTGTGGCATATCTACAAAAAGTTCATACCGCTCGTGTTTGTATTTCTTACATGACATAATTAAGTGAAATTCATCTTCAACGCAGGCTCAGCTCCAGGTCCTCGATAAGTAAGACGACAAAGCTCCAACTCCGATGAAACCGTAGTTTATTTTAACTAAAGCTAACAAAATCTTGGCGTTTTCAAATATTGGGTATGGGTATTCCAAGTCACAGCAAGGATCTGTCGTCGACTCTGGCCGTCCGAGGTGCGACTACCGATTTATAAGACGTAATTCAAGAATTTACATATGACTAACTGAATATATTTTACTAAAATCGATAAGATGATGTTATGATTACATACGCATGCGCAGAGGAAGGAGAGACGTGGGTGATGCCTCGTTTACTTAAAGAGAGTCGAATTACCGTAATTCCTGAATGAAAATGTACTTATAAGAGCGGTTCAAACTATAAATTAGAGAAAGAATTGTGTCAAACTGAATGGCGTCACCGACATCCTCCCGCGCCGGAAAATCTGACACGATATGAAATACATGTAGTCGCAGCGCAGTCCTAGTGTCTTTCTATAATATCCACATATACAATTTGCACTGAAACAGTTTAAGTTCCAGATGTAAACGCGTTAACAGTTACTGGAGTGATTAAAGTTAGTTATGTTTATATCATCCGGTGACATGAGTTATCCACGGTTGTAGGTCACTGTGTTCCATTCCATAGGTCATGGCTGCACGCGTTGAAATAATCCACGAATATGTAATCACAGATACACTTTGATTTCAATTGAACATGTAACATATAACTAAACAATTTAATCTAATACTAATCTACACTAAACTATAATATGAGCGAGATTGAACGAGGTGCACACAGTGTAAACGTAAGAATTTTAATTTTAACTTAAACACTTTCGAATGTAAATTTCCAACTAAGTCGAATCCGAATTATGATCACTATCGGTCGCCAGTTGAGCAATCTTAGCTCGAGCTTTGTGTGCTGCTTCACGACAGGGTCTTTTTAATGGTTTGGGTTTGTCAGCTGCTGATTTGTTTTGTTTCACAATCATATCTAAACTAAATTCAAGTGGATACAATTTTGACACTGCTCGACAGGTTGTGACGTTGATGGTTTTGACCCTAGCTGCGCGAATACCGCCGTCACTACTTTCGAGGGTTTTGGTAATAATTCCGAGTTTGCATTTGTGACGAGGAGTGTCTTTGTCGTTAATCACTACCACATCACCGTTTTCTATTGTGGCCTTTTTGTGGTGCCACTTTTTGATTTCAGTTGTATGTCGTTCGCGGAGTACAGCTTGGTCCTCAGATTTAAAGCGGTTTTGGAAATCGGCCATCTTTTGCAACGTTATGCTCGTTTTGTTCAAATAATCCGCATCAAATATTTCAGATTCCCCGATTTCTTCGTTAGGTATCAATCAGTGGGGCCCAGTAACACCCATGTTTATACTCTATCTTACCTTGATACTGCGTTATGAAACTTTCTCGATCGAAGGTTTTATCCCAGGGAAACTCTGCTATGTTTTGGTGTAGATAATCTCCTATGCTTTGGTCATCCAACAGTTCCCGATGGTTAATTGATAAGTCTTTAAGGGTACTTACCGTGTATGCATTTGTAATAGACCTATTTGTACCAATAGGGGTTTATGACCTGTGTAACGGCCTGAAAACGAAACTACCGAGATTCGTGTGTTGTAACTGGGGACCGTCCGGTACGTCCTCCAGATTGTTCTTTAAGAATAAATGATGATGGGCAGTACCGATTAATACATCGACCACGAATACCTTTGCAGTTAGAGTTATCTGCGAGGTTTGCATTTGAGATTTGTTCGTATTTTAGACTATCAGCCCTCTGTGTCGATAGATGGGACGAATTATCTCAATAGTGATTGCTTCATCGATGACTTTAAAGTCATCAGACGTCCTAATGCCCATGGGCGCCATATCAAATACGCATTTCGTAGAGTGGCCACCGAAACCATTTACTTTTTTCGATAGTTGGTACGACAGTACCAATTTTAGAGCTTTAGCAACAGCGGAGCTGCGAATGTATGACATAGAGGAACAATTGTCGAGCGGGGTATTGTCTTCCAAAGTATGATTGTGATATTCAATACTCACCTGCCCCGTTTGCAGTAACACAACCTCATTTTGATAATCATGATTTTGATTACCGACCATGTTGGTAGTATCCAATGCGTATTTTCCGAAATCTCTATCTTACCTTGATACTGCGTTATGAAACTTTCTCGATCGAAGGTTTTATCCCAGGGAAACTCTGCTATGTTTTGGTGTAGATAATCTCCTATGCTTTGGTCATCCAACAGTTCCCGATGGTTAATTGATAAGTCTTTAAGGGTACTTACCGTGTATGCATTTGTAATAGACCTATTTGTACCAATAGGGGTTTATGACCTGTGTAACGGCCTGAAAACGAAACTACCGAGATTCGTGTGTTGTAACTGGGGACCGTCCGGTACGTCCTCCAGATTGTTCTTTAAGAATAAATGATGATGGGCAGTACCGATTAATACATCGACCACGAATACCTTTGCAGTTAGAGTTATCTGCGAGGTTTGCATTTGAGATTTGTTCGTATTATAGACAATCAGCCCTCTGTGTCGATAGATGGGACGAATTATCTCAATAGTGATTGCTTCATCGATGACTAATGCCATCAGACGTTCTAATGCCCATGGGCGCCATATCAAATACGCATTTCGTAGAGTGGCCACCGAAACCATTTACTTCTTTCGACAGTTGGTACGACAGTACCAATTTTAGAGCTTTAGCAACAGCGGAGCTGCGAATGTATGACATAGAGGAACAATTGTCGAGCAGGGTATTGTCTTCCAAAGTGTGATTGTGATATTCAATACTCACCTGCCCCGTTTGCAGTAACACAACCTCATTTTGATAATCATGGTTTTGATTACCGACCATGTTGGTAGTATCCAATGCGTATTTTCCGAAATCGGTACTGAAATTCATATCCTCGCATGATTTAACATTATTTATATCCGATGTTTGAACGATGTTATCCAGCGCATGACCTTGGTTGACGAATGTACATCCGGAGACGGTTTGTTGATGTTGATCTCGGTGAAATGACGTGTGGTGTGTTTTCTTGCATATCTTACAGTGATTGCGGTTGTGACAGTCCTTTGCTTGGTGATTTGGTTGAAGACAGTTCTGATATAATCGTCTTTCGATTACCCTTTGGAGACGTTCTTCGATCGGTAGTTGACAGTTTGTTAGGTAGTGTTCGCCGTCACAAAATGTGCATTTCAACTGTGTCTGTTTAGCGACGGTCACCAATGATGTCGCAGTACCGGGTCTTGAATTTCGATACTAATATTGGTACTGTAGAGATTTTTCACTTATATTTTCTCCTAGATTGTCGAGACATTCTTCGTATGTGTAAATGAATTTATTCAGATCGAAGTTCTCTTTTTGACCACATGTGCCCATTTTTTTCTAATAGATTGCGCGGTAGTGTTTTCTCTAACGATGTTATGATGAATGGTGCACACGCGTTAACGTCAACGGCCAGATGTTTTAATGATCTTACATTCGCGTTGATCTTATTTAGAAATTGAGACAGTCCCCAATAGTTCGAAGTTGGTGATGGAATATCATAGATTTCCTGAATATGCGCTCGAACAATTTCACGATTTTGTCCGAAACGATCTTTCAGCATTGATGTCAATGTCCGAGATTCGAGCCGGATGCGTACAGTCCCTTAACTGCTTCGAGGGCGCTTCCCCGAAGCTGACCGACGATAAAGTTGGATTTTGTTGTATCGCTGAATTTTCCTTTGAAGACGTCGCATTCAATCGTTTCCCAGAACGCTGTCCTCTGGGTGAAGGTTCCATCGAATACAGGTAGTTTCAATTTAGGTAATCTCGCCGTAAATTGATCATGATCATAGTCGTCTGTTATCCGGACAGTTGATGTCTCGGGTTGTTTAGACTTCGTATGGTTGTCGATGTATCGTTTGGTTTTCAGAAGTTTTACTCGTTCTTCAGATCGTCTTACGTTTGATGTTTTCGTTTCGTTTTTATAGTCATCGTCGTTTCTAATCATCTCTTGAATTTGATTAGAAACATTTTCCCGTGTTTCGTGTGCGTCTTGTAATTCTTCCAGCGAGCTTCGAGCTCAGTCACCTGGTCTTCGGTTGCCGTTGCTTGCTGCATTATTTGCAGAATAACAGAGTATTCCACATCAAATGCGTCGATGGTTGATTCTCTTTTTCTGATGAGTTGTTCGATCTTCGTCATGATGATTTGAATTTTCTTAACTTTTGACTTCGTTTGAGTAAGTTGACTTTATCCATTAATGCATTGCGTTGTGTATTGATGATCGATGATGATTATTATCCTGGTCACGGCACCACTGTCGTCGACTCTGACCGTCCGAGTGGCGACTACCGATTTATAAGACGTAACTCAAGAATTTCCATATGACTAACTGAGTATATTGTACTAAAATCTATATGGTTATGATTGCATGCGCATGTGCAGAGGAAGGAGAGACGTGGGTGATGCCTCGTTTACTTAAAGAGAGTCGAATTACCGTAATGCCTGAATGAAAATGTACTGATTAGAGCGGTTTAAACTTTAGATTAGAGAAAGAATTGTGTCAAACTTAATGGCGTCACCGACAGGATCCATACAAAGACGAAAGTCTAACTCTGATTCCTCTCACTTTATTTTAGAAGCTTTGTATATCTTAAATAAACTACATATGTTAAAGACATGTCTGACACATTTTCAAAGAAAATGACCAGTACAGCTACTCCGAAACAGATGGCAAATTGTTGTACAAACAGTGACGAATACTATCAAGTCGAGCTCACTCTCTCATGTAAAACGTTCACTGTCTCCAGTTAGTGACAAGAATGAACAAAGAAGATATAACATAAAATACATACAGATACACATTAAATAAATAACATGCCTTTAAATTAAAAAATAATGTATAATGTTAAATCATATCTGGGGCCAACTACGCTACACTAGTATAGCGTAGTTGGTCCCAACACTTTTTTCTTTAAAGATTTCATTTGGTATTCCACCAACTCCTGTGGCTTTGCCACTTTGCAAAAACATATAATTCAAAATAGTTTTATCATCATTATTATTATCATTCTTATTTAATTATTAGTTGTTGGACTTAGACTTGGCTGTTAATATATAATGATACTATATGCTGCACTGTAACATTATATTCACGGAATGATAGCCTGTTTAGCCTAATGCACGCGGCATGCGTTTTGTTCCATCAAGACAGAACACACGTTTTTTACAATCGTATTTCTCCGGGCAAACTTTTAGATGATCAACGACTGCGGTGAAACAAAAATGCGTGGCAAACCGTTTATGCACCGTGTTGCAATGATAAGCTTTCGTGAATATTTGTTAATGTCACGTGATGCTCGCTGATCGGTTTTTCAGCTATGGATGTGTTTCGCAAACGCACACGGGACGAAAAATGTATTCGACGACACAAATAATTTTGATCAAATCAAGCAATGGTTGTATCGCGAAAAACCTTCTTTATGTTGAGCATTCTCTGTTATGACTTCAACGCACACGGAATAACAAAACGCATCGAAGAAACATCGTTTTTCAAGAGGGAAGAAAAAACGTGTTTTTTCCGTTTCGTGTGCGTTGGGCTTTTATAGTGTGCGCTGGGCTTAAAAAATCCCACCCAGTGATTGGCTGAAGTATTGTTTGCCTCCATCTTGCCCCACCCTCACCCGTGATGATGAAAATCACGCTGAAGAATTGATGTGAATAGTACGTTGTTTTCAATCATGCAATGGAATACCGATGTCAATATGACATAGAATATTAAATGTAGAGATCTCAAAATAAAATATAAATGAACAGTGGTTAGATAAAATGTCGAAGTTTTCATACAAATTCGGAAATATCTAAATACACGAAGTAATATTCACAAATTCATTCGAACTATTAGACGAAGATACCTCTTAACTCGAATCAACTAGCATATCACAAATATTGTTCATGTGGAATTTGAAATACAGATTAATCCAATCATGCTCAACTTATCTTTTAATAATGAGTCCTCTCCTTATACAGCTTTCCAATTCGGAGTGTTCGCCAGATGTAATCACTCGGTTTATTTCAATTTCGATAACACCATAATGAAATATGGAACTCAATAAATTACAGTCATATTATTCTAGCCCATCTGTGATTTCACAACACAAATTGATTTTCTTTTCATGAGACCCCAGAATTTTCATCTACTCTTCAGCTCCTAAGCCATGAACACAGAGATTGATTAGCACTTGCGTTGTAAGTTCTACTCCCAGGAAAAACGAGATATGAATATAATTTTTTTCTGCACACAAAACCCTATTCGTGCCAACATGGTATTCGTTTTGTAACAGCGAATAGATTACCTTCGATAATCATCACCATAATTGATATATTAAAAACTAATAGTTTGTTACCTTTCGAATACGTCATATCGATGTTTTGGTAAGATAGGACCAATAGATGTATTTTCAACATCAAAATCTGACCATGTATCTACTGGGCGGTTTGGCGCGTTGAAAATCTGGCACCGCCCCAATTGAAACCAGCCCCAGAGAACTGACCGAATCGAAGTAATAGTTCGTTCCATATGTGGCATTGATGGACTCTTGTTCAAAATGTATGTTTGAGTACTACGATCAGTTGATCTACTATACATGTAGTGATTAAAAAGACTGGTGGGTTCTAGTAATCATTTTCTATCGGCGATCCAAAAATCATATTCAAAGACTTTTATCCCTATCATCCCACAATTCGATGGAGTTCATCAGATTATATCGTTTTACCACCTGTTTCATCAATGTCACTTGATAAAAATAACGATAAATCAATTGGTTCACAAAATATGGCACTGCAACTTGTTATTAATTTACTTAATGTTTACTAACGTACTAAGTTTCTTCCAGCTTAACCTTCAGGATTCTTAGTAGAGTCCCATGGCCAGACAAGTAGCGATACGAACGAACGGGTCTGTTGCCAAATTTAATAAGAGTGTTATTTTAATTTCTGTTAATTTAGTGCACTTATTTTGAGATAAGTGGATTATATCTAAGTCTTGAGTCCGATAAAATACCATTTAGGAATAGGAATGCCAGTAGGCCTACACTGTGTACGCGAGCCCAAACGCGGCGGACTCAAACTTGGAAGTAATAATATGAAAACAAACCCCGAGGCCACACAAGCTCGGGGTCTGAACCAAAACACCTCGCTTTGAATAGGTGCATTGTCCATTTTATTTGTTACAAAAGCAACCATGTGCGTTTGATATGGCGATAGTTCTGAAGTAAACCTCTCAGGGCGTGGTCAATCACACTGCGTTCAATTCTCTTTTTTAATCGGTATCATTGAGAATTCAATCGAATATAAGTTGTGGATAGCCTCGCTCACACAGTTTGAAAGCAGATGCTTTCTCCTCGAAAGTCGACATCTGTGACGATGATATGTAAGGAATTAAGCATCATGGCATACCATACGCGCCACCATTTTGTAACAGACATTACAGATTACGTGTATTTTCGCAATGTTATTGCTGAGAGGTATCTGCTTCAATGGCTGTTTCGTTAGTTTGAAGAGCAATTACAAGCAGCTGCGGTCAATAGTTGCAGCTGTAGTCCATTTAGTACGCAGCAGGTACGGGAGATATATTTTGCTCAGAGGTTCGACCTGCGCGGTGCATATATTTTCATATTCTATTAATGAATACATTTAATCGAACTAAAATCATTTCTGTTCACTTCCTAGCCTATAGTTTTGCTACTAGTGGCCTCCACGGATAAAGGACATCTTCTCTTCGTCATTGGTCATTATCATTGAGTCAGCTTTTTTTTTTAAGACAAAAAACAACTTCATTTAGACAACCGGTCAGAATTTTGGACCGTACTAATTGGGACCGATTGTTAAAGCTTGCAAAAAGTCCGTTCTAAAATGGCCTGGTCAATTTTTGAGCAGGTCCAATTCGACCGACCTAAAAGTGCGAATCAGGTCCGTTCTAACGCTGTGTGTGTTGACTGAAACTGCTTCCAGGTCCGTTCGAAGTCTCATCATCGGCAAATCTAAGAACTGGTCACTCTCAACGTTATGCCCGCATTCCTCATCGAGCTGATTGATATAGTTTCCAGATTCCGTATGATTTTTAAATTGCCTTGAAAAGAATCTTAAGGCTAACGGATTATTGTCTATGTTGAAATCTAAGCGTTTGTTGCTCGCGGAATATATAGATCCGCTTTACTTGCTTTGAAAATGTTCTCGAATTTATCATAGGTCCATGTGTCCGGATATACGATGAACTACAATTATTTAAAAAAAACACTTTCAAAATGAACTAGGGGTCCAGGGACACCACGGCCGCCTGGGAAATGGTTTAAAATTCTCAATAAACAAAAATATCAATATTTGACGTACCCTGGTGAATATATTAAGAAAGCAATAACCTTAAAACTCGCCAAACCAGAGAACATGTCACTAGCTAAATTTATGCAATTGAATGTGGTTACAAAATATGACTAGGTACCAATGTTATATTTAAATACTTAGTTTTTCAGCAATTGAACATCCTCTGGTGACCATACACAAAATTATGACATTGAAACTCGCCACAATCATAAAACATGTCAGTAATTACAAAATCAGGGTTTCATACCAGAGAGCGATAGAGCGACTCGCCACCACAAGTAATTTTTTTTCTATTTAAATGGGAGACAGAAAAGCATTCTTAGCGTCAATAGATAATAGAATAGAAACCATCAAAAGAACAATATGAAATAAAAAATTAGTCGATATTTAACAAGAAAATGACGATATAATTGCTCCGCATACAAAAATAGTGAGATATGTAATCTATTAAAAATAGAAATTGTTAAGTAAAATGAATTATTTTGTTTGCTTTTTAAAATATTAATCATGTTTCTTTATAGTGAATTTTGAAATTTAATCTAGGAGTAGAAATAACATTATTTTCATCTTTATCAACATTTTTATTATTCATTTTTTCTTTTTTAGCTTTTTTAAATTCTTTTGATTTTTTTCCTAATTGTCGAGACCATTCAATGTGTTTCTGAGTTCTCGGTTTTTTTCTTCACAGTTATTTCTTTCACTTCTTCCGTTTCGCTCATTTATTGTAGAAAAATATTTATTATCAATGTTTGAAAATGTAATAACTCCAGTTGAGTAATAATGTCATAAATCTACCTGATTGAAATGATCAATATCCAATCCAATTCATTTAATTCAGTCTTAACTAAATAATCATTTTTCAAATCGGAATGAAATTTATTTTCATCTTCACAATTGGTAGCATATAATTACATAATTTAGAATAACCTTTTATCACATTTTCTGATATCGTGTCATTAATTCTAGCTATTCTCGCAGTTTTATAAATCTTAAATAAGTTTATGATTTGATCTGATTTCATTATATCTAATTCATAATAAGTCAAATTTTTAACAATAAAGGTTTTAAATTTTTCCAGATGCAATTAATATTTCTAATTGAGGTTTGCAATAAATATAACATTCAAAATTATTATTTGTTGTAATATCATTTTGAAATTCATTATCTGCAGTTAATTTTGTTTCTATTATTCCGAAATCATCCAGTTTTTTAGTTTGAACATCACTATTTTTAGATTTTATTTCTTTTCACCTCTTATTTATCTAACAAAAACATTAGTTGTTACAACTAAAATTTAACTAAAAATACACTAAATTTAACAAGCTAGTTGTTGTTTTTATTTATTTCTTGTTGAATTTTATTTGATATTTGTTTCAACTACTAACTAAAATTCAAATAGAAAGTGGCTAAAATAAAATAGATTTTAAAAAACTAGTTGAGTTTAGATAAATTCACATTTAAATGGGCGTTGTTATCGAAATAATTTGATCTTTTGTTATTTTCCAATTTATCCATATATTCATTATGAAAATCATGTGGAATGATATAATTTTCTTCAAGTGCATTTTCATTGATTTTCTATCTTTATTGTAGAATAATACTAAAAATCTAATGTTTTCTCTAAAATCTTTTACAATTGAATTACATTTTTGATTTAAAACCCATGTGGTTATCCCAAAATGTCTACCAGAAAAAGCTTTCACTTTCTCTAATTTTTGAATCAATTGAATAATTTGCACAATCATCTATTATAAGTGATGTATTTGTTCCTTTATGAATATCAATTGCTATTTTAAAACAATTATCTAAATTTTCTTTCACTATTTTAGTATCCAATACGATAAATTTATTATTTCTAGTAATATTTATATTATAAGTTTGATGAAACTCATATGTTGGACTAAATAATACTATATCATCAAAATAGTTTTTATAAATAGTTTCTAATAAATTAATAATAAGATAAGTTTTTCCACAATTTGTTACACCAGAAATTAACATATTATGAGGTTCAAATATAAATAATTCCTTATTCATTTATATATTTTTAATTTTACTTGATAATATCCATTCATTAAATTCATCCATACCGTTTTACTTTTTTTCTTTTAACAGTTTTTGTTTTTAATACATTTTCAATTTCATATTCTTATTCTAGTTTTTCAGTAGTTAAACTTAATTCTTCTTCATAAAATACCTTGCAACTTCTTCAGCATCTAAATCTTCTAATTTATAGACAAATGGTTTTGTTTTTATTATTTTTTTCATCTAATATATTTCTCTTGTAAAATTACGTATCCTTTATCAAATATCTTTTTATACTTATAAATTCTAACGTGTTGTCCTATTTTAAATTTAGGTTCACCAAAATCATCTACAAGAAATGCTCCATATAAATTATTCCAAACAATTTCAGCATTTTCAGGTTTTCTAGCATCAATAGGTTTCATTCCAATAGAAGAATGATAAGAATTATTATATCCTTCTATCAATTTTGGTAAAACATCAATCCATTTAAAAGTATCATATGCTGTAAAATATTTCCACATTCTTGTTCTTAATGTTCTATTAAATCGTTCAACAACTGCTGCTTTTTTATCCGATTTTGTTGAAAAATATTTAATATTATGATTATCTAAGAGTTCATGAACAAGTGAATTATCAAATTCTTTTCCATCATCAAATTGTATTTTTTGTGGTTTTAGTTTATCATCCGAAAGAAATTTTCTTAAAACATTTGATGTTTGTACAGCATCTTTTCTATAAACTGGGAAGCTCCATACATAACGACTAAAGATATCAATTATACTCAATATCCACCAATAATCATCATTATCTTTCTTAACATTTTTCATATCAATTAAATCTCCTTGCCACTGTTGATCTACATAACTTACCATAGTTTTACGAGTTTTATATTTTCTAACAATTTTTCTATGTGTTGTATATGTTGGTTGTTCTAACATAAATTCATTTATATCTTTATATTTAACTAAATTTTGTGGGATTATCTTATCTAATTTATCTTGTTTTACTTGACGCCATATATTTTTGGTAGAAGAATAAGCAACCGAACTCTCAGGGTTGTAATATAAATTTCTTAACTATTGTTCTTTAGTATTAGGAGTTTTTTTACCGCCCATTTATATATCGTTAATTTTAACTTTATATTTCTAATATTGAATACTATCTAATTGTGAATTTACAATATTTAATTGTGCGTCAGATATAATATAAATGTGCATTTTGAAATTTAAGCTTCCTTTTTTCTTTTTCATGAATAATTGTATTCCATCTTTAGTGTTCTGTAGTTTTTTCCCAGAACCATGTAATGAATTATCCTCTGTTGTTCTAAAATCTAACCATAATGCATATTTATTACCGGTATAATAATCAATTTGATTAATATTACAATTTTCAGATGATTTTACTTTTTCATTCATAAAATGTTTTCTAATTTCTGGCCATTGATCTATCATTCTCATTCCTTGACAAAATATTTTATTTGCTATTCCTTCGATAGTTATTTCTACTTTTGTCATTTCAGGATTATAATAATTATCTACCTTTATTGCGCCATTAGAATATGTTGCAATGGTAAAAATATTAATATTCCTTTAATAGATCTTCTTGGGAAGTTAATATTCTCATTAATTATTTCATCATTTGCATTAATAGTTACAGTTTAAAATTTATCAATATAATCATATAATAATGAAAATCCTTGATTGTATTGAGTTTGAATTGTGCTAGCAATATTTTCATTAGTTACTGTGTTATATTCTAAACATATATTCGATAATTTATAACCCATATCTTTAACAACGCTAGATAATACAATTTCATTTACAGGAGCAAATGTTATCTCAAACATAATATCTTCTTGAATTACATATTTATATAAAGGTGCATTATTATTTATCAATTCAAAGTCTAATGGAATTTTATATTTGCTTCCATAAATCTTTTTAATCAAATTATCTACGTCATTAGTTACTACTGCGTTATTGGCTTCAGATCTTAATTTATTATGGTTTTCCGATTGAATGCCTTGAAATATCATATTATTTCTATTTTCTTTAGTTAACCATAAATCTTTATAATGCATAAATAAATTATAATCATCTAATGAGAAAACTGTTTCTGGACCAATCTTTATTGTTAATTTTTTAATCAAATATCTTCCAACATTATCGACAACATAATTATTACTATTACCGGTTACTTTTATATCGGCTGATAAATAAAATACTATTTGGAACATAAAAAGTATTTTGTGTTAATCTAGGAATTCTAACATATAAAGCTTCATCGGGATTAACATTTGAAGGATTATGAGTAATTATATGATGTGATCTTTCTGCTTTAATAGCATTAGATATTCTATGATTCTTAGAAGGATTGATATAACGCCCACTCATTTATTTAACAAAAAAATTAATCATTTATTTTTTATTATGTTTTCTTGATATTTTTTGATATCATGTTTACTAACCCAAAAATAATAGCACTTACAACTGTAATTAAAAATAAAATAATATGTTCAGCAGCAAAGTTAAGAATATTACCTGCAGATTTCAATATAAAACCAACAATTGATGCAATAATTCCTGGTAAAGCTGCAGCAGATTTTTTAGATAGTTCCCATAAATATTTTGCTAATTTCTTTAAACCATCCTTAACTTTATCTTTATCAATTTGTTATTTTTAAATTTCGATCGTATCCTTTGTCAAATATCTTTTGATACTTAGAAATTCTAACATTGTGACTTTGAATTTAGGTTCACCAAAATCATTTACAAGAAATGCACCATATAAATTATTCCGAACAATTTCAGCATTTTCAAGTTTTCTAGCATCAATAGGTTTCATTCCAATAGATGGATGATAAGAATTGCTAAAACCTATTGATTTTGGTAAAATATCAATCCATTTATAAGTATTATTTGCTGTGAAATATTTCCACATTCTTGTTCCTTATGTTCTATTAAATTGCTCAACAACTGCTGCTTATGTATCTGATTTTGTTGAAAAATATTTAATATTATGGTAATCTAAGTATCCATGAACTAATGAAATATCAAATTCTTTTCCATCATCAAATTGTATTTTTTCTGGTTTTAATGTACCTGATAGAAATTTTCTTAAAACTATTGATGTTTGAACAGCATCTTTTCTGAATACTGGAAAACTCCATACGTAACGACTAAACATATCAATTATATTTAATATCCACATATAATCATCATTATCTTTTTTTAAGATTTTTCATATCAATCAAATCTCCCTGATCTACATATCTTACCATAGTTTTACGCGTTTTATATTTTCTTACAATTTTTTATGAGTTGTGTATGTTGGTTGTTCTAATATAAATTCATTGATACGTTTTATTGAACTAAATTTTATGTGATTATCTTAATTAATTTATCTTGGTGCCACATTACTTTTACAGAAATATAGGCGACCGAACTCTCAGGATTATAATATTACTTTCTTAAATATTGTTCTTAAGGATTAGGAGTTTGTTTGTCTCCCATTTATATATCATTAATATTAACTGTTTATTTTCAATATTGAATACTATGTAATTGTTTATTTGTTGTATTTAATTGCGCATCAGAAATGATATATAAATGCATTTTATAATTGTCGATTCCTTTTTCTTTTTCATAAATGATTGTAGTCCATCTTATGTATTTTCTAATTTTTTTTACTAGAACCATGTAATGAATTATCTTCAGTTGTTCTTAAATCTTATCATAATGCAAATGTAATGAATTATCTTCAGTTGTTCTTCAATCTAACCATAATGCAAATTTATTACCAGTATAATAATTAATTTGATTAATATTACAATCCTCAGATTTATTTTTTTCATTCATAAAATGATTTTAAATTTCCACCCATTGATCTATCATTCTCATTCCTCGACAAAATATCTTATTAGCTATACCTTCAATTGTTATTTCTACTTTTAATATTTCAGTATAATAATAATTATCTACATCAATTGTACCATTAGAATATATTTTAGTAAAGAATATTGATATACCTTTAATAGATCTTCCAGGAAAATTGATATTTTCATTAATTATTTCATCACTTGGATTAATAGTTAGAGTCTTAAATTTATCAATATAATCATATAATTTATCATCATATAATCATAAGTTTGAATTTTACTCGCAATATTTTCGTTAGTTACTGCATCATATTCAAAGCATATATTTGATAATTCATAACCCATATCTTTAATTACACTCAAGAATACTATATCAATAACAGGGGCATAAGTGATTTCGAATATTTAATCTTCTTGAATTGCATATTTATATAAAGGCGCATTATCATTCATTAATTCAAAATCTAATGGAATTTTATACCTACTACCATAAATCTGATTTATTAATTTATCTGCGGCAACTGTTACTATTGCATTATTAGCTTTCGTTCTCAATTTATTTTGGTTTTCTGTTTGAATTCCTTGAAATGTCATATTTTTTTTCTATTTTCTTTAGTTAACCATAAATCTTTATAATGTGCAAATCAATTATAATCATCTAATTTAAAAACAGTTTCCGGTCAAATTTTTATGGTTAATTTTTGTATCAAATATCGGCCAACATTTATCTACAACATGATTATTATTATTTCCAGTTACTTCTATATCAGCTGATAAATAAATACTATTTGGAACGTAAAAAGTATTTTTATTTAATCTCGGAATTCTAATATATGAAGTTTCATTTGGATTAAAATTTGAAGGATTATGATTTATCATATGATGACAGTGTTCTGCTTTAATCGTATTAGATATTTTCAAATTTTTTGAAGGATCTATATTCCCAATCACCATTTATTTAGAAAAAAAATTACTTATCTATCTTTTTTGACATATTTACTAATCCAAAAATAATTGCACTTACAACTGTAATTGAAAATAAAATTATATGTTCAGCAGCAAAACTAATGATATTTCCAGCAGACTTCAATATAAAACTAACGATCGAAGACATAAATCCTGGTAAAGCTGCAGCAGATTTTTGGCTCGCGTTAGTGAGCCTAAGTCAACGGTCTGACCGATCGATAATCATTCGTATGCTTAATACACTACGCTCCGAGCTATTTTTAGCACACTCAAACGCAATTTCAGTAGCCTGTAATTTCACTACGAATGGGCGAATTGAACGGATTAAGCATACTATATTTCGTCATTCATTCTTCATTATGGTGCGCAAAGTTGAAAGCCGTGGGTCTTATATTGTTTGAGAAATTAACCTAAAAATGTCAAAAATTCGATTTATTTGAGCACGTTTTTTTATGCAGCATCTTTAACTATCAAAAATCACACATGTGAAAGTTCAATGCTATTTGCGTCGAAAGAACTTAACTTCGTCAAGATCCGACGCATTGTTCGGTAGTTATGGGCTTTCAAAGACGAAACCCCAAAATCTCGGTCATGTATAATTTGTGTTGACCCGGTTTGAACTCCATCATGACGTCATAGCATTCGTTGAATATGTAAATGAGGTGGATCAGCAGGTCGGCATTTCGCTAAATAAAATGGCGGCAAAATTGAAAAGGTTCTTATTCATCATTTCTAGCGCGAATACTGATACTCAAGGCGTATGATATAAAGTTGTTTGTGTGCGATGTGTTCAATGATTCATCTAGTTTTGAAATCCCGTGCATAAGGTAACGCATTAGCGATCCGTTTTGAGCTTCGTTATTTATTAGTTTGTTAATCGCGGCACAGTCAGATGAGCGTTCCGTTGACAACAGTCGTGTACAGTCGCGTAGGCAGTATATTGCGTTATTACTCTCGATACTATGCGTGTATGTATTAGTTCTATATAACGCGCGCCAAGGCGCAGGTCGCGCGCAACAAGGATTTGTCAGAGTGAAGATGTAAGCTTGCCTGCTTACTAACAGCATTCTTATCGTGAAATTATTAAAAACCATATCAATCGATGAACTTCTTTTCGTCAGTAATCGGTGCCGGCCTCAAATTTGCATAAACTTGGGAGCTTCAGTCCAATGAGACGCTTGCGTGAACACTCACTCTGATATGGTCCGTCCCATATTTGGTCCGTTTCAGGTACGGACCCATTTCGGCGGGTCTTATGCCAAACAAAGTAATGCCTTAGTTCCTCATCATTTTTCTTTTGCTGATGAGTCAAGAGCGGTGGGTGAATTAAACTATCATTGCTTTTTTTACAGTTGAAATGAAAAGTTTAGATATAGCATCCTCCCCCGGCAGGGATTCGAACCTGATGACATCGAGATTGCCACGGCACGAAACCCTGTCATAATCGACCGTGTGCGCAGATACATGCGCAGTTCAGATGATGTGATTTTTAGCCAATCAGAAATCCCGTTTTATCTTAGCCCGGGTTTTCCCATTTATAGTTCTTCCTTGAAATTTGCCTCAATGAGCAATCTGATTGGTACCGCCAGTTTTCGTTCGGAAAGCTGCGCATGTACCTGCGCACCCGGTCTACTGATGCAGGGGTTCGTGCCGTGGCTGAGTGTAGCGATGCCATCAGGTTCGAGTCCCTGCAGGGGGAGGATGAGATATAGCTGCATGGCAGCGATAACGGGTTTCTGCTTATTGGTTCATAAGGAAGCGTACGAAGATTTCATCGAAATGATTCTAGCCCATAACATATGACTCTTGCCAAGAAGCGCAACCTGGGTCAATATTATGCTGGATATGTGGATATTAGGAGTCAATTTGTCAAAGCATCAAAGCAATGCAGTGCAACTTGTTTATGTCTCAGATGGAGCGCGCGGGACAGGGCCGTCATCATATTGCTGACTTATCCAAACGTTTTTTTAGTGTGTAAACTCCGTCATACTCAGCATTATAGGACAGTGAGGAATTGAATTTTAGCCACCTGGGCCCTTGGCTTGATTCGAGCAAAAGACCTTAAATGGCTTCACAGAATTTGATTATGAGTCTAGGATTTTCACAATTTTTGAAGAATGCTTTCTCTGGTTTTGAGATCAATTCAAATTCACTCCTTAATACATTAGTCAAAAAATGGTCAAATAGACTCTTTTTTTATTAAAAGAAATTCTCCTGAAGACAAATTTTGAAATGAATTATGTGTCGATTTATCCAGACGAAATAATTACAGCAAAATCAACTGACGATCAACAAGGTGGAGTTTTCATTTATCCTCTGATAATTTGTCTACCCCTGATGATACAAGCATTTTGGCGACATCTTTTGAAACCTCAACGCTTTATCTGCGCGCGTCAACCACAGTCGATTGTCATGCCATCTGACGTCTTCCCACCTGTATTTAAGCAATCAAGTGTAATAATTACTCTGTTATAAACGGCTATCATAGATGAGCGAAAGAAAGTATAATAGAAATCTTAGGAGACCCATTTAGATCGTGCGTTTGTCGTTAAAAATCTATAACTACTGTCTTGCAGAGCATAGACACCATTAAGCCATGTGGAATTAGTATTTTAAGGGCTATTCAGTTTACTCCAAAACAAGTCTCTGATTACCCTTGATATGAAGCTTTTTTAAGTTTAAGTCGCATGACTCTTGACGCCCATGAATTATCATCCCATAATAACAATGAATCCTATTCTGCATGTGTTGTGCAGATAGTTTAGCAGTTCAGATAAATGTACGGAAGCTGGAGTTCATGACCAGTGTTGTTATTGCCAGATAACCTGTGTTGATGCGTACGTCATACATTATTATTATTATTATTATTATTATTATTATTATTATTATTATTATTATTATTATCATTATGGTATTTTAAGTGCCAGAATCCACTTAAGTGATCAATGACACTATATTACTGAATAAATCTAATGTGGTGACAACAAATGTGTTTTGGGGCTTCTCTTGAAGACAGAGATACTCGAAGCCGCTCTTACATGGCGAGGAAGGTTGTTCCACAAACGTGGAGCGGCGACTGAGAAGGCTCTGTCTCCAAGAGAAGCTAATCTTGAACGGAAGATATATAAACATAAATAGAAGTAATATAAATTCTGAAAGTCTGAAAGTGACGTATGTGTCTACGGAGGTGTCTACCTATGGTGCGGCCATGGACTCTGATGAGTGCAAAGGGATATTTATAGATAATTGTGATGTGTGCAGATACGTCATCACCCATACATGGATGGGAGAAATGTTGTGAATTCAATCCATGAATTCCAAGCCATGTGTGGAAGAGGGCCTGCACACGTTACTAAAGATGAAATAATATAAAAGGGTTTAAGAAAGCTTTAGCGGGAGGCTGGCGAGATGTGGTTTTAGGGAGAGCTCCGGGAATTCTCTTGTATACATCTGGTAAGAGAAAATAAACGGAAAGATAAATTTAGAAATTGTTAGGTTATATCCGGGAGCTGTGTAAGAAAGTCAAGACCAAGAACTGAGATCTGATCAAAGAGTGTCCTCGCACCATCGTTAAGAGGAATTATTACCACGACGCTAGTTGGACAACCCAACCCGGATTCACAGCACTGGAAGATATACGAACCATAACATAGTTGGAGAATCCATACCCACAACACATGTACGTTTAGCACAACTAATCGAAATATTGTAAACATCGTAACTGAAAAAATCAATTACACAAAACGTCAAGTACAGTAATAGGGAATAAGTTGTTTCCAGTTAAAGGTCGAAAGGTCGGAAAATACATTCTCGCACACTCGAATGTATTTTTCGACCTTTAACTTGAAACAACTTATTCCCTATTACTCTTAAAATATTAATCTAATAACTTCTAAAATCAATTTAAAAAAAAAATATGTTATTATAATGGAGAGTAGTAAACAAGTACACAGTGAGAACAACAAATCATTTCTAGATAGAATACAACATACTACAAATGTCAAATCTGTAGATTATAAATTTAAGAAGTTAATAGAATTAACAATTCATAAGAAACATTTAATTACTAATATTGATACAGTTACTAACAAATATGGAGATAAATTAGTTATTCACTTAGAATATGAAGGGTTAAAAGGAAATACATATAAATTCAGAACATATTTACTAGATAGATTTCATAGATTATCAAGTGAAGATTTAGAAGAATTATGTTCTGGTGATTTCTATTTCATATATAAGGGTAAGAATGAAAAAGGGCACCATGAAATAGATTTCGAATAAAATATATAAAATAAATGGTAGAATTAAAAGAATACAGAATATTTGTTGATTCAAGAAGACTGACAAATTATAAATCTCATAATTTACTAGTACAATTAGATAGAGAATTTAAGAATTGTGTAGATTTAAAATTAGTAAATATTAGTTTATGTAACTCATTTTACAATATATCGGATAAAAGTAATGAACATAGAGTCTTTTTAATTCATGACAGAAATAAGAATAGATGGTTTCATCATTATCTAAAACCAGGATTATATAATTTAGAAACATTAGCTCAAGAAATTAATAAAAGAGCACGCTCAAAAATGGGTGCATCTGCTGGATTTTGATTAAGACTTATTAAAAGTGATTGCTCTGATAAAGTAAGAATAAAATTAGGCAATGAAGATCAACATCAATTTCTAGTTAAAAAACCTTTAGCTAAAATTTTAGGAATTAACCCAGATGTAAGGATACGTAATGCTGATGCTACACCAAACTTAATACCCTTTACGCACTTTTATATTTATTGCAATTTAATTGACTCTACAAAGACATTTGAAGCAACTAAAGATACAATTTGTAATTCTGGTTTATTGAATATTTTACCATTGAAGAATGTTAAAGAATTTGGAACTCAAATAAATCATAATTTAGCCGAGTGTGATTTCAAACCATGCATTCCTCAATTTAATAATTTTAGATTAGAAATTAGAAATCATAATGGATACTTAAGTTGTTTAATAATTGATTTGAATAAATTTCCTGTAATTTATGAATTAGTTATAAGATGTAAAGAGTAATTTTTTCACTATATAAATAAATATAACTGTTGGACCGAGTAGATGTTTTTGGTTTGATTTTAAACATGGTAAGGAAATGAGAAATAAACTAAATGATGTAATTACTGATATTAAACGTACATCATTTAATAATGCATCAATGATTAATGAAGAAAATTATAATATAGAAAAAGTAATTGATTTAATTAAAACACCTTTAGAATATTATGAATTAAATGAAGATGGAATTATCGATGGTAAACATATTAACTAAAATATATGATAATCATAAAAGTAGTAATGAAATAAATGTTGAAATAATTATAACTAAGATAACTAAATATTTTGAAGGTGATTTTTTGATAAATAAATGAGTGATAATAAGTGGATAATAACTGGATTATATAATGGAGCATTACTATCAGTTGGAACTGTTGGTTATTCAATGGTATTAAAAAAAGTATTTAAAATGGGAAGTATTAATGTTGATAAATTTGATATAAATGATATTTTGAAATTAACGTTAGCAGTTATTTTATCTAATTTAACAATTGATTATTTGGAAAAACAAAAATATATTCCTCCTTTATAAATGTTTAATTTTTTTGTTAAATAATCTGCAATAATAACTATTATAGGATCGGCAATTGTTAACGCTTTAGCATTTACAGGTGCTGGTTATTTAAACATATTGATAAAAATGGTTCAGAACAACAAAGACACAACTTATCGTTAGAAAAATATAATAAAGCAGCAGAACAATATAGAGAAAAGAGGCAAAACTAAAATATCTACATCAATAAAGAATTATATAATCAGAAAATTACACATAGAGATTTTCAATCAGTCGATGAAGCTATGAGTTTATATAACGCAGTAACAAATCGTGAAAAATTACATCTATATAAACCTAAATTATCAGATTATTATACACCAAGAAGTGAACAGAAGAAATATGAAATAATTTGGATTTTAGGTGGAACAGTTATTGTATTATTTGTTGCTTATAAATTTACTAATTAGTAATTTCTTTTCTAAATGAATGGATGATAAAGTTGATAAACCAAATTAAAAACATATTTAGAAAAACAAATATTAGAATTTGAAAGTGACTTAAAGATAAAAAAGAAAAAATATTTAAAAAGTAAAATTATATATTATCTTATTATCAGTGGTTCAGTTACAATTAGTTCTGTAATAACATTTCTAGCAATATTCAGTCCATTATAATACCTTTAGCTATATCAATTGGCGTGCTAGGATTATCATCGAGTGTATTAACCGGAATAAGTTCAAAATTAAATATAAAAAGTAATAAAGAAAAAATAAAATCTAATATAAAAGAAATTAATAAATTAAAAAATACACTAGACGTATCGGCCCCACTCCGCGCGGTTGCGCCACCGCGCAGGATTTACGTGAAGCAGCAAACACAAACATGGCCACTCTCTGAATTTTCAATGATAGAAATCGTGTGTGCATTTCAATTATTTCGGCTGTGAGGGCTTTAAGGCACAATATAAGTTGATGATGTGATATGGCGATGTTAATTAATGATAATTCCGCAGTGAAGCTAGTCACGAACGGTGCCGATTGAGTGTACAGCTACCAAAAACTCTGAAATGTGCGTAGTTGCGTAACTATTTGCAGGGAATTGCAGACGAAACATGAAGCCTTAACGGCCGATTAGATAAAAATTATACCAATCGCAATTGTAAAATAAAAATGAGATAGAACCTAAGTTAAAATTCTGGCCATTTCTAAAATGTTATTACTGATTTTTAGTCAGTGCCGAACGTTTAGTTTTCCAACAATAATGAGGGGTGGTAGGTAGTCAATTCAAGTCATCATTTATTACACGTTACTTCTGTGTTGTTGAAAATCTCGCGAGTCCTGGACCAAACCCCATTGAACGATGTGATCTGTGTGCTGGCCACAAATGCACACAGATCACACTACACTACCCATTACACACTCCAGTACCCACAGCTTTCATATATCCATCCAAATATTTAGAGTGTCTTTCTTCCTTGATTATATAATAAGTTTAAATGGTAATATCACAGTTGAAGAACAGGATAAATTATTTAAAGAATCAATAAATTATTAATTTTTTAATTATGTAAATTGTGTTTCCGAAAACTTTCCAATATAATAAATCAATTAGATATAATATTCCTGCAATAGATTTTAATAAAAATATTACATATACAAATTTAGTTTTAAATTTAATTTAATTTTAAACTAATTTAGAAATTTATGTTACTGAAACACAGTTTTTTATTTCTAAAATGGAAAATATATTTAATACATATGAAGTTTCTTTTACTCGAGATAAATATCATATGTATAAAGTAAAATCTAATATGAAATATTGGCAGAATCGATTAAATTTTGCTGTTTATTGTGCAACAACTGGCTGTGGTATAAGTTGGAATAATCATTTAAATAACTTAGATAACAATTTGAATTATTCTGATTTGAAATTAATTCACACAATATTTAGATTTCACACGTATTTTCAAATCAGAATAATATTAAATGAATTAGAATGTCTTTTGCCCGGATCTAAATATTTTAAAGAATTGGATAATAATATTAATCTATCTAAGTTTTATAGAATATTTAATGAATTTAATATAAATATTAATTCCGATTTTAGAGCGCATGGTAAATTGCAAGGTATTGGTGAACAGTATGAAATAAAAAGAATTGATTATTCGCATAGAATTGGAGCTTATCATAATTATAAAAATGATAATAATAATGGTTGGATTAATTTCATTTTAGAAAAAAGTGAAGGTTTTACAAAATCAGGTATACAAAGAATAAATCAATCAATTAGAACTTATTTGATATGTATTCTAGGTGCTCATGTTGAAACAAGATCACCAATAGTTGGAAATGATAACACTTCATTTGATACACAAAAACAATCTAAAGTTTTTTTTGAAGATTCCATTCATAATGATAAAAATAGATCAATTCCAGAAAACATTGTAAGATATTTAAATTATTTAGATAAATCACATGTAAGATTAAAACATTGTATAGGACCTAATCTATTAATCACATCTGATGATTTAATATTAAAAATGGGAAATATAATTGGTTATAATAATTTAATTACGACTGCAACAATAAATAATAAGTTTGGATTGAATGATATGAATAAAAAGATTATCACTGCTCCGAAATTAATGGAAGGTAAAAAAATTAAAAAACATATTCAATCAACAGAAACTTAAACTAAGAATATTAAATTAAATAATGATTCTAAAATGAAAGATTACAATACATCGGAAAATATAAAAACTGATAATATACAACAAGAAATAATTAAATCTAATAATGATAATAAATCACATGGAAATACCAAATTAGCTATAACTTGTATAGGAATTGTAATAGGAGGAATATTATATTTTAAATTTTAATTTTCATACGATATAAATGGATGTAGAAGGTGGATAAGCTTATGAAATGGGAGAAATGGGAAATAATAATGAAGGATTTATACCTGATGAACCACAACCTGATTTTAATGAAACTAATATTGATAATGATGATGGATCAGCATATAATTCTATTTTAGAATATAGTGGTTCTAAAGCCCCTTCAACAGACGATAGAAGAACTAAATCGAGAATAAATCCCGAAAATGAAAATCGAGATTTAGTAAAACAAAATTTAGAATATAAAGAATATATTTATAATTTCAAACCTACATTTGAAAGATCTGGATACAATATAAATGATAGAGGCGCCAGATATTTAGTAAGAGAATTAAAATCTTTAGATGGTGAATATTATTATCATTTGAAAGATGATTATTTTATTGATATCACATATAAGATTCAAAACAAAATATTAGCAGAATCAACTTTGAGTAATTTAGAACCATCTAGAATTAAAAGAATAAGTAATAGTAATGAAATGGAAAGTTTTACACAAGAAGAAATAAATCAAAATAAAAGATTATTTAAACATGACTTTCCAATGAAGTTCCAATGGAAAAACTTTTACCAAATGGGTTACTTGACGCAACAGATCAAGAATTAGAAGATTTAAATATATTTTCTGATAAAGCAATTAAAGAAATTATTAGTATAAGACTTGCATCTGATAAAATTGCGCATGATAAAAGTATAAGAGATTTTAAAATTAGAACTTAAGAAAAAGATAGAACTGATAAAATTAAAGAAATAGAACAATTAAAACTAGATAGAGATAATAAAGTTATTGAAGAAATTGAATTTAAAAAAAGAAATGCATATTTAGAAAAAGATGATTTAGTATATGACATAGAATTTCAGAAAGAAGAAATTAAATTATTAAAAAAATCATATGATTATAATATTAATAGATTAAAAGTTATTTTTAAAGATTTGTTGATAAAACCAAATTCTAAAATATCATTGAAAGACAGAATAAGATTATTATTTAAGTTAGAAGGTATAATAATTCTTTCAATTCTAACAGCTGTAACTATGTTATTTACAACAATTGGTTTAGCTATTTCAAATTCATCAAAATCTACGCCTACACCCAATAAACCGGATAAACCACCAAATAACAATTCTATACAAGATAAAGTGAAAGATGGTTCAACTTTGCTGCTGAACATATAATCTTATTTTTAATTACAGTTGTAAGTGCTATTATTTTTGGGTTAGTGAATATGATGAAAAATAAATAATAATTTTTCTCTTAAATAAATGAGTGGGAGTTATATCAATCCTTCTAAGAATCCTAGAATATCTAATGCAATTAAAGCAGAGAGATCTCATCATATAATTACCCATAATCCTTCTAATAGTAATCCTGATGAAACTTTGTATGTCAGAATCCCTCAATTAACACAAAATACTTTTTATGTTCCAAATAGTATTTATTTATCAGCTAATATAAGAATAACTGGCCATGATAATAATTATGTTGTAGATAATGTTGGAAGATATTTGATTAAAAAATTAACTATAAAGATTGGAGCAGAAACAGTTTTCTCATTAGATGATTATAATTTATTCATGCATTACAAAGATTTATGGTTAACGAAAGAAAATAGAAATAATATGATATTTCAAGGCACCGAATCAGAAAACCATAATAAATTAAGATCAGAAGCTAATAATGCAATAACAACTAATGCTACAGATAATTTGATTAAAAAGATTTATGGAAGCAAATATAAAATTCCATTAGACTTTGAAATGATAAATAATAATGCACCTTTGTATTAATACGCAATTGAAGAAGATATTATATTTGAAATAACATTTGCTGAAATTGTATTATCTAGCGTTGTTAAAGATTTGGGATATAAATTATCGAATATATGTTTAGTTTAAGATACAGTAAATGATGAAAATATTTCAAGCATAATTCAAACACAATATAATCAAGGATTTTCATTATTATATGATTATATTGATAAATTTAAAACTGTAACTATTAATGCAAATGATGAAATAATTAATGAGAATATTAACTTCCCAAGAAGATCTATTAAAGGTATATTAATATTTTTACCATTGCTACATATTCAAATGGCGCAATACAGGTTGATAAGTATTACAACCCTGAAATAACAAAAGTAGAAATAACTATCGAAGGCATAGCTAATAAAATATTTTGTCAGGGAATGAGAATGATAGATCAGTGGCCAGAAATTAGAAAACATTTTAAGAATGAAAAAGTAAATTCATCTGAAAATTGTCATATTAATCAAATTGATTATTATACCGGCAATAAATATGCATTATGGTTAGATTTTAGAACAACAGAGGATAATTTATTACATGGTTCTGGTAAAAACTACAAAACACTAAAGATGGAATACAATTATTCATGACAAAGAAAAAAGGAAGTTTAAATTTCAAAATGCACATTTATATTATATCTGACGCGCAATTAAATATCATAAATTCTCAATTGAATAGTGTTATGTATTAAAATTTTAATTTTAATAAAAAATTCTATAATAAATGGAAGGAGGAATATATGAAATACAAAGTCCGAGTGAAATGATATCAGATATATATTATATAATACCTTATGATGAATATAGTAAGTATTTTGGAGAATACTTTAATAAGTAAAATAGAAGATAATGTTGAACCTAAAATAGAAGACAATATTGAAACAAAAATAGAAGATAATATTGAAACAAAAATAGAAGATAATGTTATACCTTCTACATCGAATGATGATAAGATTGAACTTGATATCAAAAACAAAAAGACAAATGAAAAATATTGCGACCTATGTAAAGAATATAAAAGTTATAAGAATTGGGCAACTCATCTTAATTCACTCAAGCATAATAAAAATAAGAATAAGAATATAAATGAATTGAATAATAATAGTGAAATTGATAATGATAAAACTGAAGAAGATAATTATGATGATAAATATTGCGAGGAATGTGATAAATATATAAGTCGCAGTAATTTTTCAAAACATAAATTAACTCAAATACATTTGGATAATGTAGAAAGAAATATATGTGAAAAGTGTAATGTTGTTGTATTACCTAAAGATAAAATTAAACATGATGATTCTTTTGAGCTTTCATTAAAAACTGCTGATCCAAAACACCTTTATAGAATACCAACTGGATTTTTTGATTTCGAAAATTATAATTATAGGAAATTATATAGATCAATTTTCATCGAAATAATCCAAATGTAGTATTATCAGGTGTAAAAAATTGTTGGACAAATATAAATGAATTTCCAGATGATTGTTCAGGTATACTTAATTTCATCAAATTTAAAAGGAGAGATTTTTTTAACAGAATTGAAAACAGTTGCTGCTAATGATGATAAACGTGATAACTTTGATGAAATAATTCAATATTACAGTTATGAAGATTTTTTAAAAGATTTTATAAATAACATTAAAAATGATGCAAAAAATAAATATAAAAATATAAGTGAAGATCAATTAAATCAATATATTCATTTCAATTATGAATTGTTTGCTAAAGGTTTGAGGGCTATCAATAGTAATCATACCAAACAATTAGGTGAAGTTGAAGATTTTTTGAAAATAAGAAGAATTAAGAGATGCATGGAATTGTTGTTAGAATTAGAATCAGAAAAGTAATTTAAAATATGAATATAATACCCCCCTGTGTCTTTATGTCTTTAGTGCTTTTAGTACTTTTAGTACATAAAGAATAAATCTTTACATTATTAGCACTTGAAAAATAAGGAGATAAAGACCAATGTATATATATATCACTGTTTCAATAATTATATTTATTTATCACACAGATTTATTATATATTACTGTTTCAATAATAATATTAATTCATCTGATAGATTTTATATATTGCTGTTTCAATAATGATAAATATCATAGATTTATTATATACAAAAAATATTTATATATTTTTTTTCTAAGTACTAATAAAATAAAGATATATTCTTTATGTACTAAAAGTACTAAAGATGATAAAGACATGACAAACACACATAGATTTATCATTTACATTTGATTCAGTAATAAATATCATAGATTTATTTATCTCACATATTTATTATATATATTTGATTCAGTAATGATAAATCTATATGTCTTTATTGTCTTTTTTGTCTTTAGTAGTTTAGTAGTTTGAAAAATAACTTAAATCAGTACGAATATAATAAAGATTTATTCTTTATGTACTAAAAGTACTAAAACTACTAAGGAGATAAAGACACAACAAACACACATAGATTTATTATATATATCACTGTCTCAGTAATAAATATCATAGATTTATTTATCTCACAGATTCATCATATATATGTTTTTATTTTTCAACTACTAATAAAATAAAGATTTATTCTTTATGTTCTAAAAGTACTGAGACTACTAAAGACATAAAGACACAGGGGGGTATAGATTATTTAAAATACCTTATTTTATAAATTCATATTCATAAGGAAATTGTAATCTCAGAAGTAATTTGGAACCTTTATTACTTTTTAATTTATTCATATATTCATCATGTAATTCAGTAGGTATAATTTGATTTTCTTCCAATGATTGTTGCATTGATTTTCTATCTTAATTGTAGAATAATACTAAAAATCTAATGTTTTCTCTAAAATCTTTAACAATTGAATTATATTTTTGATTTAAAACCCATGTTGTTATCCTAAAATGTCTCCCAGAGAAAGCGAAATACCATAACTCACTTTCTCTAACTTTTGAATCATGTAGATTAGCACAATCATCTATAATGAATGATGTATTTGATCCTTTATAGATATCAATTGCTATTTTAATACAATTATCTAGATTTTCTTTTACTGTTTTAGGATTTAATATAATAAACTTTTTTTATCTTAACTATATCTCTATTATATGTTTTATTCATTTCACAAGTAGGGCAGAATAATATTATATGAAAGGCTGAATCCAAGAACATGTCTATCGCACTTTTGAGCCCAAACGTCTACTTTTACTTAGTAGCCACTTGAGAACAATAAGCAATTAACGATATCAGCCACTTTTCCAGTAGTATCATTTCAAAACAGTCACTCTGGAATAGTATTCCTTTCAATTCGGTTGGTTTTCTATAGTGGCTGTTTCTAAGAGTCTACTATTGTTAAAAGTGACCATTTTGAAACATCTGGTTTCGATAGTGCACACTAGCAGTAGAGGTGACTGTAAAACCACCCGCCTGTTAACAGTGACTTTGTGATAGTAACTCCTACCATAGCAGCTACTCTCAAAACACATCGTTTCTAAAAGTCAACTGTTGAAAAGTGACAATTTTGAGATCGCTTGCCAGATTCCCTGTTATAAATACACTGTAGCAACATATGCTTCAGATTTGCAGTGATACGTGACAATATAAACATACTGAGAAACTCTACTCACGCTATAGTTTGGGGTATAGTTCTATTAAAGAGTGACTCAGTTGAGATCTGAAGATATTGTAGATACTATCTTTGAGGATGTGAAATGTAATGAGCGATTCCCAACTCTCAATTGGAGTTAAATTTGTTTACAAATTGTCAATAGTTATGTAGTTTTAAGATAAATCAAAATTTCCTTCTTTTCATGGCGATGTAATTGAATAAAGAATTCAATTTGAACAAATGCAGCTATTTTCAAGCATAGGTCTGCATTTATTTTTGATTTAAATTCTTAGATTAAAAGCGCAAAAATTCAGGCTAACCTCTCATTATTGAAATGGTGGTTTATCTTCAACGGGGGCCTGGATGTCTTTGCATCTTAAATTAAGACATTTCGGAGTGTTCGAATTTCCCTGAATTATAATTTTGCGAAATCATTGATTTTTTTCAAACAAAATATGCTATATTCATGTGGATTTTTAACATTCTAAAGAAATCATCTAAATTGTGCCCATATTTGATCGAATTTAATAGAAGAAACTTTTTATGGTATTCAAGATTTCATTTGGATTACGGTTACGGCCTTTGGTGATCGTCCCTGGGGTCATGAATGAAGAAATAGAATTTTAAATATGATAAAATTTGTTAAGGTGAAACCGCAGCGTTTTGACTGTAGACTAACAGCCATCATCAGGTGGAATGTAGACATTCCTAGTGATAAGGGCTTTTAGTAAGATGGCTGTCAGTCAACAGCTGAAACGTTGTGGTTTAACTATAATAAATTTCATGATACAAAATTCTATTGTGGAATTTCTTCATTTGTCTACAGTTAACACGTTTTAGAGTATTTTATTCGACTTCTTCGGGTCCTGTAGCCGTTTAGATCGAAAATTATTTACTAATCGGCAAAGAAGCGATATAAAACCGTGTTGGTCGCTAGAAGAGGGATTCCCTGTATATCTGCACCTTAAACCGGTACCTTTGTTAGTTCTAGCTCACATTCACTTCCAAATTCAAGTATTGGTAACGTTGGTTTACGATAATTTGAGAAAAAGAGTTTAGTTGGAGAAAACTGATAATTCAGTTAATGAGTTAACTGATAATCTTATAATTCAGCGATCATTGGTTCATCGATTCAGCGAAGTTCAAACACCGTACATTTTGGCATGTTATTGTATTGGCACCTTGAAATAAAGTTTCATAGAGATATTGCGGTGCTAAGTTTATCAATATTAAGAGGTAATTACTTTTGGTTTGTGGTCTTTTGGTGGCCAATGCAGTTTGTTCATTCGTTCATCAATCACTGTCTAGTTAGCCAGTGTAATTGACCTGCTGACCGATAGCTGCTGCTAGGTTTTTGATAACCTATATAAACAATTTACTCAACAAAGTGGGAAAGTATGTGAAACTAGAATTACAGCATATTGCATTTCTTTCACATCTTAAGCCAAAATAACTTTTCTCTATCAAATGAAATTGCTGACTTCAAAATTACGTAAACATCTCAACACTGCACTTTTATACGCTAATCGTTTGATCTTTTATAATAAGTTGGTAATTTCATTTCAACCAAACTGTATAACTACGAAATAAGATTTTGATTATGGTATCATTTCTAGCAAGCGATAAAATGATTCAATATTCATTAACGAACAAGCAGAGAACAGCGTGACAAAGTGAACATCACATGGATTATTTAAAAATCGTTTGTATCGAAACAAACAATTAATTCAAGGTTAATTCTAAGTATTTTAGATACATTTTTTTCGTAATTCATTTTTTGAACATATGATTTTATTTGTAAATCCTCTCTCATATACCCTTAAAAACAAATTAAGCCTAAAAGACAAATTTATTTTTTTGTCTTGTCTTTCTTTCCTACAAAATCAAAGATTTATGAACGCACCAGAATGTTTTATAATCGCAAATGTAAAGAATTCTAGGACTGGCACTATATTTTAGTATTAATGGATTTAATCCATGATGATGTTATATGAATGAATAGTTTTCCATTTTGTTGAGCGTAATATAATTTAGGGGATTCTTAGCAACTCAAAAACTTTGATTTTCTATTCACAGAACTGTATTCAAAGCATACAGAGTTCTGTACACAAAGCATATAGGGTTTGACAGTACCTTTGAACCTGTCACGTATCACTGCAAATCTTTAACAGATGCTGCTATTTTGAACAGGAAATAACCATGCCATTTCAAAATGGTCACTTTTCAATAGTTGACTTTTAGAAACGATGTGTTTTGAGAGTAGCTGCTATGGTAGGAGTTACTATCACTAAGTCACTGTTAACAGGCGGGTGGTTTTACAGTCACCTCTACTGCTAGTGTGCACTATCGAAACCAGATGTTTCAAAATGGTCACTTTTCAATAGTAGACTAATAGAATACTATTTCAGAGTGACTGTTTTGAAATGTATACTACTGGAAAAGTAGCTGATATCGTTAATTGCTTATTGTTCTCAAGTGGCTACTAAGTAAAAGTAGACGTTTGGGCTCAAAAGTGAGATAGACATGTTCTTGGATTCAGCCTTTCATATTATCAAAATGATTCTTATAAATAGTTTCTATCAAATCTAAGATGAAATGTGTTTTACCACAGTTGGTTACTCCAGTAACTAACATATTTTGTGGTTCAAATATAGATAAATCTTTATTCATTTATTCTTTTAATTTTACTAGATAAAATCCTTTCATAAAATTCATCATCGTACCCTTTATATTTCACCAAAGAATACTTTTTTCCTTCAAGAGTTTTTGTTTTTAATACTTTTTTGTATTCTATTTCATCCGGGTTTGGTACAAGTGATAATTCTTGTTCATAAAAATAACCTAATATTTCTTCATCTTTTAAATCTTATAATTTATAAACAAATGGTTTAGTAAGTATTATATTTTTAACCTTAAATATTTCTTCAGTAAATTTTGGAGTATAACCTTTATAAAATGTTTTTCGATATTTAGATATTCTTACATGTTGTCCTATTTTAAACTTTGGTTCACCAAAATCATGTGTAACAAACGCTCCATATAAATTATTCCAAACAACTTCTGAATTATCCTCTTTTCTAGCTTGAATGTTTAGAATTATTATAACCTTTCACTAAATCATCTAATACATCTATATATTTATATGTTTCATTGGCAGTAAAATATTTCCACATTCTAGTTTTCAATGTTTTATTAAACCTTTCTATAATAGATGCTTTTTTATCTGAGTGTGTTGAAAAATACTCTACATCGTTATCAGATAATAATTTTTTTAAATGTTTATTATAGAATTCCTTACCTTCATCGAATTGTATCTTACCTGGAATAGCTTCTTTAAATATATTTTTAAAAGCATTTGTAACTTCTATGCCTGTTTTATTCTTTATTGGTATACTCCATGCGTATCTGCTGAATATATCTATAACATTTAATATCCAAAAATATCATTTGTTGTATTCCTCTAAGTTCTTCATATCAATTAAATCTGCTTGCCATAGTTGATCAATATATGAAACCATGACTTTTCTTGTTAAATAATTTTTATCCATTTTCTTGTGGATTTGATACGTGGGTTGGTTTTGTAACCATAATTATAATTCACTATATTTTATATTTTCTTTATCAGATTTAATTTTATCCCATAATTCTGAAATACTAGAATATGATACTTCACTCTCTGTGTTATAATATAAATCTCTTAGATATTGTTCTTTTTTCATCTTATTTTAATCCATTAATAATAATTTAGATTTATTTTCAATGACTTTATCATTTGACTTATTTTCTGGTATAATAGGTTTGCCATCGGAATCATTATTATTAGATTTGGATTTATATATTACACCAGAGAATATAATAACTGTGATTAACCCAATTGTAATATATAAGTAATCATTTCTTCCAGTATTAGAAGAATTAGATGGATTATCATTCGAATCAATATCAGATAATTTCTGTGATTCATTTATATCAGTTAATTTCTTTTTCTTAGCTCTTTTTAATTCTGAAGATCTTTTACCTAACTCCCTCGCCCATTTGATTTGTTTTTCAGATCTAGGCTTCTTCTTGACATCATCACTCATTTATTTTAGTTAATTTTTGTTCTGATTCAATATCTTCTGATTTACTTTTATCTTTGTATTCTATAGGTTTAATGTTAGAAAATGTTATAACTCCAGTAGAAATTACTGTAATTATTCCTGCCAATTGAAATGAAGCGTATCCAACCCATTTTTGTAATTCTGTCATAACTAAATAATCATTTTTTAAATCACTATATAATTTATTTTCATCATCAATTGGTATTACTCGGTTACATAAGTTTGAGTAATATTTTACTATTCCATCACTTATAGAATCGTTTATTCTAGCTAATCTAGCTTCTTCATATATTTTGAAATGTTTTATTACTTTATCTGGTTTCATGTAAACTAATTCTTGAAAAGGTATAATTTTTCCCAAGAAATCCTTAGATTTTCCACCAGCAATAAGTAACTCAAGATAGTGCTTACATGTTAAATAGTATTCATAATCAATATCATCATTTTGAATACAATTAGAAACAACTGTATCTTTATTATCTGTAATACTTAAATCCTCAATTGTTTTTTCAATATCGGTATTATTTTTACTCGATTTCTTTGACATTTATATTAGAGAAAAAGCGAAAAAAATATTATAAGTATACTAGCAAGTTAAAGGTAAAGAATTCTAGTATTGACTACTGATACTAGCTATTTGAAGACAAAGAATTCTAATTCAAATCTATTCAAAATAAACGTAAAGCTGAGAAAGTTTGGCGAAATTCGAAACTAACAGTTCATTATCAGATATACCAGCGCTGTCGCAAAGAGTACAGTAAAATGATACAGAGAGCGAAGTCATCCTATTATAATACACTTATTGAGGATGCTGCTGGTGATCAAAAGAAACTCCAGCGTGTTTACAACGAAATTCTACACAGCGGAAAAACTTCTAGTTTGCCGAAGCATGATCACCCTGGTGAACTAGCTGACCACTTTGTTAAGTTCTTTCTGGACAAGGTTGAGGTCATCCGTTCTACGCTACCAGTTGATTCGTTGCCAAACATGCAGAATTTTGCAGTTCTTTCTGAGTGTAAAATGAACGAGTTTGAACAAACAGATGATGATGAAGTTCGGAAAATAATCATGAGCGCTCCAAACAAATCGTGCGCACTTGATCCACTTCCGACTTGGTTATTCAAAAATGTTGTGGATTGTGTATTGCCAGCAGTATCTTACATTGTGAATTTGTCAATGGCTAGTGGATCTGTGCCTGATTCCATGAAGGTAGCAATCGTAACACCAATTCTCAAGAAGTCATCTCTGGATCCTGAGTCTCTCCAGAACTATCGCCCAGTTAGTAATCCCTCATTTGTGTCTAAGGTTCACGAGAGAGTTGTAGCCAGTCGACTGCGTGAGGATCGTAACCATCTTCACGATGTCTTGCAATCAGCCTATAAACCAAGGCATAGCACAGAGACAGCTTTGCTCAAGGTGCAAGATGACATTCGTACCCTCATCGATCAGGGTTCAATTGTGATACTGATACTACTCGATCTTAGTGCGGCATTTAATACGGTATATCACACCGTGTTACTCTCTCGCATCAAACATTACCTGGGCATCGATGGAAGAGCACTCCAATGGTTGAAGACGTACCTCACCCACAGGACATTGAATGTTACTTTTAACGGCCATGCCTCTGATTCATACGAGTTAAAGTGTGGGGTACCACAAGGCTCAGTGTTGGGCCCCTTACTCTTTCTTGTCTATCTGCTTCCTCTGGGTAAACTGATAAAATGATTTGATATTGATAGACATGGATTTGCAGATGACAACCAAGTGTACAAGGTAATTAAATCCATTCATGATCCGTGTTAATCAACAACTGTAAAATGTTGAGAAGTGTTTGGTCGCGGTGTATAAATGGTATACCGACCATTTCCTCAAAGCAAATGCTGGAAAGACTGAGGTATTTCCTTTAGGTACATCGCAGCGTCTCAATATTACCGACATTGAATCTCTCATGTTCGTGGGTGTTTGTATCCCTGTTTCAAAGTCGCCGATCTGCAATCTCGGTGTTATGTTCGATCATGAAATGTCTATGAGTGCACATGTGAAATCTGTGTTGAAAAGCGAATATTTTCACATTCGTAACATTGGATTAGCTAGAAAGAATCTGAATAGAAATGCTACCAAGGCACTTGTCCAAGCTCTTGTCTTGTCTAGGCTGGACTACTGTAATAGCCTTCTGGCTGGAATAACCAGTGACTTGTGTGGAAGCTTACAGAAATTACAAAAATGTGCAGCGCACCCCAAAACGAGAGCATATAACTCCAGCGCTCATGTAGTTACACTGGCTACCAGTAGAAGCAAGAATTGACTTCAAAACACTACTGCTAGTATTCAAACCTCTTACCGGAATAGCACCGGCCCATATTGCTCATCTAATTACTGTGTATACCCCAAGGCGAACACTTCAATCATCTAACCAATTCAAACTGTCAGAACCATCACTCAGCTTATCTACATTTGGCGGCAGAGCCTTCTCATCCCACGCACCTCGACTCTGGAATCAGTTCATCGACTCAAGAGAATCTACACTTACCATGACAGTTGACCAGTTCAAATCTCACATCAAAACAAAACTATTCAGCCAATACTATTCCCTGGAGCGCAACTTTGTTTTTTTAACATGGAAAGCTGCGCTATAAAAATCCATATTTATTATTATTTTATTATTATTATTATTATTATTATTATTATTATTATTATTATTATTATTATTATTATTATTATTATTATTATTATTATCAAAATATGTTTAATCTAGTGTCAATTAGAATTGCCAAGAGAAAATATTAAAAATATAATAGAATTCACTAGCTAGTTGAAGTTATTGTTTTTTTTAATACTTTTTATTTAAATCAGGATTCAATATCTCACTACTATTGTCTATCTATGGGAGCGGTAACTATAACTGTCCAGATAAGTCATTTCGGGTTCTCGATAATAAATCCTCAACGGAAAATAAATTCAACGAAACGCCTGGTGGAATTACTATTTCATAAACACATATATTTATTATGCAAATTGTAGCGATCGAAGATAGAACAATGGAGAACCATAGAAATGCGGTCCTAGAAGACCGCTTTTGCTCAGTGCGCATGCGTGGATTATATAATTTATCCTGTAAACTACAACATTCAAACATAGAACTGTAACAATCAATACAGAACAGCCGTCACCATTAATAACGACCGAACGACTAATGTACGCGCAACTGCAATTCCGACATATATAATAGAGCACGATGAAACAGCTTCAGTCTCTTGTGATGAAATAACCATAATTTCTGATTCAGAATCCATCCATCTTCACCTTCTTGATTCAATGGTCTTCATTTTGATATCTAAAAGATATCTAGCTAGATATCTAGCGTAGAACATAATTAACTTGAAGTTGAACCAGGTTAATGTTAAAATTTAACACGAGTCAAAACATAGCTTGTGAGTTTGGGAAGTGGCTTGTATTTCACTTTATTACAGCTCGGAGTATTCCAAAGTCACAGAGCTGTTGTTAAATATATATCAATACAAATAACCCCTAACGGATGTTTTATCACAGCGTTGCTGTGAATTACTGTACTTAAATATGTTAAAAGGTTTCCCTACTTCATAATAACTACAAAAACGGTACTTACATTTAGATTTAGAACTGTAAACTGTGTTTCGAGAGAGAATATCCAATGCGTTCTGTATGCGCGATCGAGGATGATGTAATGTGCCAGAGGTGGGCGATTCACTATGTCTCAATACGTCAAGGCACTGTCTGGCACCATGGAAACTCTGGTGACAGCTGTTCTTTTATAGGCTTTATGAAATTAATTCTTTACAATTGAAATGTAAGCTGGTAACAGATGTTTACCAAACTACAGCTAATACATCCAGCTATATAGTTGAGTATTATCGGGCGTTTATAAAATTCAGTATGTGGGCAATTCTGCGAGCTACTATTCCATAATTCAACAAATGTCTTTGCTTTATCTTATTGCTCCAAATATAACTGTAAATCAAGTTTGCTATGTTTAATCAAATGTTCCTTCTTTTCAAGAGGTCTTAAATTTCTCCAATTCCAGATTAGCTTCTGATTGTGGTCATCATTCATGTTGAATTTCGATATTGGTAACACGTGATCAATATGAAAGTATTCACCATAATTATCTATATTCATTTTATCGTCGAATTGATATACAATCCATGATTTTAAGAATTCATCTGTGCAACCTAACAAATTAGATAGCGTGTATGAGTGTTTGTCTTTACTGAATAATTGCGATAATCTAGATCTTAAACATTGTTTCAATTTAAAATTAAGATCTGTTTGGTATTTTTCTTTATGATAATTATTTTGGTACGCTTTAACATATTCTGGGTTATTTTCTTTCCATTGTTAAATTTTTTCTTTACATATTTCTTTATTATTCATATAATATTGTTTTTTTGTTTCTTTGCATTTTTCAGTATTATTTATATAATATTGTTTATCATTTGCTTTTTTGCAATTTTTAAAAGTATTTTGAAAACCATCTTTACCAATGTTACAATTATAATAATCTGTAAATGGCTTATCTAATTCACATTTAGAACATTTCTTGTAGTATATATTTATAACACCATTATATGTTATATAATATTATTTGTTATATTGTAATATTGTTAGTTTGTGATGGTTCTGGCTCCATTTTAATATCCAAATTTCTATTGAAATTGATTTTACATGTTATTCATTTATATATATGAACATTTTAAGAGTAAATATGAATAAGTTGTTCTAGATTAAAGGTTGAGGGGTCGAATTCATAAAAAATGAAAAATAAATTCGAGTGTGCGAGAATTTATTTTTCATTTTTTATGAATTCGACCTCTCGAACTTTGATCTAGAACAACTTATTCCTATTTACTAAGTACTTACAGCATCCGAGACTGCTGCGCTTAAATTACGACGATGACGAAAAAGCTTCATTTGAAACGTACACTTGCACACTGTGGTTTGAATCTATTTCTACCAGCTGCAAGAATCTGCAAAGCCAAAGGAATTGAAGACCATAGTGAACAGTTCATTCCACGAGTAATAGCTGGAAAGAAAATACTCAAAATAAATAGTCGTAGAGTGTAAACCAGCCCCTTACTAACTACTTAGGCTTTCCACTGGCTCTACACACTACATTTAGGGCCTTAATCTATTCTAGGCGTACCCCCCCCCCCCCAATAGCTAGCTCAATTTAGGCACTAAGACCGTAGATACCGGGTAGCCAACAATTATCACTGCTTCACCGAGTACTCATTTGCCACCATATGTACTCAATAAATCATACAAAACAAGCCCTTGTTAACGGATTCTCATCGGAAATTACATAAACTCTGCTGTCGTCGTTGTCATCGATCGTCAAGTGAACGCAGATTTAGAATTGCATGTGAAAAACCCTGCCATTTCTGTCCATATTACGTTGCTTTGAGCCAACGTCAATTTTATGTAGGAATATAATTAATCAATTGACTAATTTTAGGGATCATGGTTCCGTGAAATTCATTTAAGTCCCAAAACTCTATAAATTTAAGCCAAAAATGATTTCAACCATCCACCCTGTTGTTTCGCTGCGCCGCTGTAGTTATTGTTCGCGGGAAATGAAGGGTCCAGACTAATGTAGTCCGTTTCCGTGATTTACGGTATAGTTTGAAGCTCAAGGTCCTCCGGTAATTTGTAGGCCTTTTTCGGGGTGTACATTTATCAATGGATGATGATGCTTGAGACATTCTTATTTGCTGTTTAGACCCAATAGTTACGCGGAATTAATTCATAACGCAAATTCGAAATGGTCAGGCGAAATGGTCAGTTACATTTTATTAAATATTTTTGGCTGCAAAGTGAAAAATTTATAATAATAATGATAACAATAAATATAGCTGCAAAACAGCGATAGCGGGTTTTCTGCAAATCCTCGTTCGTATTCTTGATCTCGTCTGAATACTGTATCGACGATCGTGTGTACGCTGATGCAGCCGCACCATGCCATAAACATGAAGGGAAGTTAGAATCCTGTTCAACTGTCAAAACGGTTTTATTAAAGGACGGTTGGCAAACAGTCAACGAGGCCTTGTTTGAAACCATGGATGATTGGACCAGATGGTTATTTGACTCTTGAAAATCGACCATTAGGTCTCAATTAGTCTTTATAGATTTCGAAAAAGCATTTGATGAGGTTAGAAACATGGAAGATGGGCTTCAACATGAAAGGCATTATATGTATATTGGATAAAGAAAACCTAGGTTCAGTGTTCGAATGAGAAGATTATTTTGTTCGAATAAAGTATACTCATTGTAACGAAAAGACTAAATTCAGTTAGATGGAACAATATGCTTTTTGTTCAAATGAAAACTTTTCATCGTTCTGACAAAAAAAATTATTCGAATAAAATTATAAAAATAATAAAATAATTGTTGAAGTGAAAAACTTTCTTTCCCGACAAAAAAATTTGTCGAGTGAAAACAGTTTTGTTTCGAACAAATGTTTGAATGAAAATAATTCTCTTCGATTGAAAAACTTTTTACAATATACTTGTTCGAACGGAAACTTAACATTCTGACATGAGATTGAAAACGATTCTGTTCGATCGAACAATTGTTCGAACGAAAAACATTTCGTATTGACAAAAACAGTTTGTTCGAACGTAAACAACTTTGTCCTAACGATTTTTTTCAAATTGATTCAATTGAATGAAATGTTATTGGTTCGACGAAAAAAATTTCGAGCGAAAAGTTATTTGAACAAAAAAAGCTCTTTCTGGGGATCCGCAGTAACTTAAGTCATTAGGAATTAATTCTTAATTTTTGCCAATAAAATATCGTTAATAATTGTGATTGATCATTGGAAGTCAGAACCAGTTAATCACTTATACATTCATTTTAATAAATCTGATTCCTCCATTATAGTGAACTAAGCTTTAACCTAGTAGAAGCTACTAGCCTACGTAGGCCTATGTATATGCGTAGGCCTAACATCCGGACGGATCGGTCTTAGGCCTAATGAATTTAAACCCTTTAAACCATCTTATTCCTACACCTTATTCAACAGGGATCGCATCAATTGTACATCGCAGCAATGTTGCCGGATTTTTTTTTTGCAAATTTTGGTTTGGAGTTCAATCCATGAGTCCGTTAATTATCACAACAATTACATGTGTTTGTTTCAGACAGTAAAGCTCAGTACCGGTAGACCTAAAGGTCACGTACAACTCAATGAACATTTCAAGCGACCCGAGAAACGATCTCCTATCCCCCGCGGCGAACAATTACTTCGAATATAAGCGTGAGTCCAGCTTACGGATGAGAGTGTGTCATATACTTGTATTTAGTAAACATCTTGTGGATTTGGTAAAGATCGGTATGTACTGTAGGAAAAAATTGAATGAAGCTCGCGGCCGAATCAAGTAATAAATTATTTTATTTTGATACCTCGTCGACACTACAGCTTTTCTCTGACGGATAATAATATGTCATATACAGGTATTTAGTAAATATCCCGTGGATTTGGAAAAGCTCGTTATATACTGTAGGAAAAATAGAATACAGATGCATGGCTGAAGCCCGGGGCCAAATCACTGTAGTAGTAAATTCATTTTTTTTGATACCTCGTCAACGCTACAGCTTTTCTCTGCTGAATCTATTCGGCCTGTTAAGTTTAGGCCTACGACTCGCCGGGACTTAAATGATTTATCGTAGTAAATATCAGGTAAATTTTGTAAAGGAAAATAGAATATTGTAAAACTAACTGTTTGAAGCCCGCGGGCAAATCAATGGGAGTAATAAATTTATTTGTACTTGATTTGATTCTCATGGCGAGGAAAACTCGCAGCCGATCCGCGGAACGACGACGTGAAGGCACACGTTAATTATCGATCTTTACGGCTCAATAGTGCTTATAATATTTATAATATTCAGAGTAGTAAATATCATATGAATCGGTAAAGTGTACCGATGAAGAAAATGGGTAATTGTTAAAATTACAGTTTCAAGACCGCGACTGAATGTGAAGGCTTGTGGCAATAAATTTGTTTATTTACACTGGAATTGATAATCGAAGTGAAGCCTGCGGATGATTTCGGGATGACGCCTCTAAAAAACATGTCGCCTCGTTGAATGGGGCTCAATTTTCGATGTTTATGGTCCGACAGTGCTTTTGTAACGTTGATTCATCACAATTCCCATGTAGTATCTGTCGATCGAAGTGAGCAAAATGAAATAAAATGGATTGTATCGGAAACCGCGGTAAGGTACGAAAGCCTTTGCAGTTATGACGTCAATTGTCAATAATGATAATAAACATGCGAAGATCAATAGGGTTTTTCTGTGATGAATCAGAAAACCCTAATAATCAACAGAATTACAAGAGGGTTTCTGCGAAAACAGCAGAAACCCTAACAAGACTCGTATAGAAGAGACGCGGGGGGGGGGTTCTACCAATGCTACACGTTGACTAATACTGACAAGTAGAACATATGCAAAAACAAAATTAAGCTGTATCGTCACATTTAATCGAAACTGATATTATTTCCACGTCCCCGAAATGAAGTGAAACTCGGTGACCTGGTTATTGCTGTTGTCACCGTTAAAATCCAAGAGCGTGTTTCGTGAAGGACGGCATAAACGCCAACAGAAAAAAGCGATTGTGCAATAGCTTACAGTTATGCGGGTGAGCATGATTGATGCTTTGCCGATTGTGGGCGGGCACATTTTATGTGTAATTTCTATCTGGTTCATTTTTTATGGTATGGTTCGTATGGCATTTGACTTTCGTGAGAAACTAGGGTACTCTCCTGGCAGTATTTCTTTGTGTGGCCTAACTAGTGGTAGTATGGACGCGGTAAAACACTCTTTCCGTTCCTAAAATTATGTTGTGTTTTTTTTTCTTTCGATATCCCTTATTGATAAAACCTCAATGGCACGTGTGTATGCCCGATTGTTTTAACAAACGACTGTGCAATATATCGAATGTACTATGTAAAATATTGAAGCAGTAAACATTTTTGAGACATATAACCCATGAATTGCCTTATTCATGAAAAACTAATATTACAGGCTTAAACATGTATTTCCACAGATCAAATGGAGGTTTATCACTGCAGCCACCTTTTCTGGAGATGCGTATGGCATATATGAAGGCCAACATATTTTTAACTAGGCTATCTTCTGATTTTTTTTTGTCTTACGAATTCAAATTTAACGATGTGATGATATTGTTTTTTATGCGCGCACTAGGCTTAATTAATAAATTTTGATGTCTTTGCTAATTCAGATGCTGTTGAAAATATCGAACCGATCAAAGAGAAAGCGGACAGTTCATCGGATCGATTCTTAGATATCGGAAATACGTCAATAGACGAGATGCGAGATCAGCAGTCACCAGATTTACTAGGAAGTACTAACAAATCGCGTCGCAGGCGGACTGCTTTCACTACTGAACAATTGTTAGAATTAGAAAAAGAATTCCATTTGAAAAAATATCTATCTCTAACGGAGAGATCCCATATAGCCCAATCGCTTCATTTAAGCGAAGTTCAGGTGAAGATATGGTTTCAAAATCGCCGTGCCAAGTGGAAACGTGTAAAAGCTGGATTCTCACATCCTGGGAAACCGAACTGCTCGCCAGATGGAACGGCTACCAATAAACCAAAAATTGTCGTACCTATACCCGTGCACGTTAACAGAATGGCCGTGCGAACGCAGCACCATCAATTCGAGCGCTCCAATCGACCGTTATCATGACAACCGAGGATGTGATGGATTATTCATCTGCTCTTATAATTTGGGAATTTTTAAAGATTAAAATGAAAATATATTGTCAGAAGTTATATCCAGTCATGATTTTTCATTCACATCACATGATGGAAGGTATCAATATCTGACCTCGTATCTATGACGTATTTTTAACGGATAAAGGTCGTACACATTTCATATCTGACCCAAATCCGTGACTGACATTGAGAAATCCGGGAAAACGGATCCGCGTATGTATTGATAGATCCACAACCATACGTCGATTGTCAGGTGCTGGTACTTAGACAGATACGAAACTGACACTTGACGTATGCTTGGCGGATTAGAGAAATCCGGCTTTGACGATTTCGACGAGTTCAAACAATTATCCGCATCGGATATATGACATATTCTTTGACTAATTATAACCGCAATGAATGGATACATTGCGGATTCGAAGAGGTTATCCCGTATACGCAGACGTATTTTGATTGGACACCCGGCTATTTATCCTCAATCTGGCAACGGATACATGCGATTTCATGAAGAATCTGCCATGCGTATGCTCTTATTATAGTTAAGCACTTTCAGCACAAATACGCACTGCAGGTAACGGGATCCACAAAGCTTCATATGTAGGAATCTTTTCTCCGTCCTGGTGTTTAGTTTGATTAAGTGCTTGCAAACCAATGAAATTTGAGAACTACAATGATATATTGATATAATGAAAATTACGAATTATTAATTTAAATGTTAAGTGATATTACTGCAACATTCTATTAAGTATAATACTGGTTTAAGATTTGTTAAAAAACGTTTAAACACAAATTGAATGACACGTAATTGCGTTTCAAAAGTTCATATACCTCAATACCTAGTCGTAATATGAGCAATGAAACGCAGTGTGAATGAATGAATAAACCATCGTTTTTATATCAATTTTACGCTTTATTGAAGGATATTGGTAAAACGTTTTTTTACCCATGTGAATCAGAGGACAGTCTATTTATGAACTAAATTACTTTAAATATGTATCATAGGAAACATATTAGTCCGCCATCCAACAGGTCCTAGGACGTCTAGAAATCAATCTTTAGGCATTTTTGGGTAGAGCTTGGCAACATACATCGATGGATAGACCATAATGTCAGCATCCAGAATCAGGTTGTTGCCACTCTGGCAACTTCATTTTTTGCCACTAGGGGGCGCTAAAGTCTGTACCCTTTGTTTATCCAAAATTTAAGCTAAATTTAACAAAAAATAACGCAAAAGTGAATTCATTTTATTACCTGGAGGTCAAGTGAATGGTGCTGAAACATGTACTAGTGATGACATACCATAGTCATGCACAAATATGAATGTCAATACAATCACTTTTTTTCATTGTTGTGTGTTGCCTAGCAACATAAATCTGGTGCCATCATTTACTTGAAAATATACTGAAAAAAAACTTTTAAGTTCTAAAAGTAATACTTTGACATTATATTTTTTTTAACAATTCTTACTGATAATACTTGACCATTGGTAGTTTTCTTTCCTCAATCATCGGCCAATTCATTGTTGCCACGCCGTTGCTATGGTTATAGGAAAACAGTACCCAATATCTATGAATTTATCTGATAATCTTTGCATTTACGTTATCTTACTGTAAAGGTAAGTAAACAACATGTCTACAATAAATTATGGTTGCTATGGATTTTAGAATCCCCTGATAATCAAATTAAATTGTCATTGTTGTGTTTCCATAGCAACATGCTCCCGTTATTACTGTAATGCGGATATTTCGAAATTTGCCATAACTCTGGTTCTAGTACTGATAAAAAGCTGATATTGGTGTCATTTCCTAGGTTTCAATAGACCAGGAATCCATTTCCGATGAGATAAATCCATTTAAAAATTAAGTTTATGTAGAATATGACTAGTATGTAATCTAAAATTCCATGTGTAAAATAGGTTTAGTTTTTCATGTGTAAAATAGGTTTATTTTTGAAAATGTGCAACTACAAAAATTAAGGCAAAATCACTGTGCACTACATCACACTTTGAATATGGATATACCATTTATCATAATCTAATTATTTTCCATTGCAATTTTATTTGAAAAAGTAAGATGTTGCCATAGTTACAGATAATAAAATTTCAAGCCAATTTTTAATTACGCCAGTGGCAACCTTTTTTACAAACTAACCTGTTTCAAAAGGGATATCCCCTAAGAGCAAAAATTAAGAACTCCTCAAATTCCCCATCCACATTCAGGTTGCTAAGTGATTTCCAATAATATAATCTGTTTCCTGGCTTTTTCTTGAACATGTTCTTGAAGTCAAGATTGATAGTAGAAGAAAATGAATGGTCTTAAGAGGAAAAGGAATTATGAAGAAGAATGCATTATTTGTGGAATAGGAGGTGGTGATTTAAAAACAGGTGATGGCGGATGGAAAAGATTAAGAGAAATAGCAAATGAAAGAAGTAAATTGAGAGACAAAGAGAATGCTGAGATTATTGACGCAATAGATGGAATAGGTGAAATTAAGGCATTCTGGCACAGGAACTGTTATGCAACATTTACATCAGAGTCCAAGATACAACGTTTGAGGTCAAAGCTAATATATTCAGATGGCGAAGAAAAACCTGTTTTACGCCCGAAGATAGCACCTTTCTCATTCGATTCTGCTAGTGTTCTGTGCGGTAAAGAAGAAAGTGATGGGAAGAAGTTACATGTCATCAATGGACAAAATGTTGAACAGAAAATCAAAGAGATGGCAGCCAGTAAACCCGATTCGACAATTTCCATTAGAATAGCCAATGAATTTATGAAGGGGAAAATGAAGTACCATCTGAAATGTTAAGCTGCAATAGATAAAGAAAAACAGAATAAAGAAAATCTCGACGATGAACCTACTATAATTGATGATTTATTGAATGATGTTATAATTTCCTGAAGAATGGAGATAGATTGGCTTTACGGCGGTGTATGACATGTAAATCGAGAAATGTACGGCAATGGGCAAGTCACCTAGAAGTTCCTACATGTCCAGAAAATCCACATTTTACGAAACAATAAGAAAGAAATTAGAAAACTTAGAAGATATTCACTATGTGAGGTAGGCCACTAAGAAAACACTTTATTTCAGGACTTCTTCAAAAGTAGCATCGACTTATTTCAGAAGACTTCTACATACACTATTTTAACCCAATTCAACAAGTAAACCCTCCCATCCACATTATACTTATTTCAGGCCAGGCTTCAAGTCAACAACTCGGAGAACATGCTGACGGAACACAATGAATCGAGCCCATAAACTGATCAAGCTTCTTCCATTCGGAGAAAGAGAAATCTACGTCTTTCTCTCATGGGCAAGACCCAGTAAAACCCAGATTTTCGACCCTCTCCTCAACATAGCCCCACGAAATAAGTTTATTCATTATGTATGTAATACCACGGTTGATGAGAGTTGAATTATTTCCTCACTGCATGATGTGTGTGAATGCATTACCGTTTAACCAAACTATTTAGCGTACAGTGCGTAACATAAAAACACAGAATATATTTTGACTGGAAATGTTGCATACGGAAAAAAAGGACATATTATGGTAATTATTAAACCTTCTGAAGTACATTTATAATGTAAGGATGGAATGTTTTCTATTTAAAGGGGAGGTCCCAGCAACTGGGTCGAAAATTTTTATGTCACAGGTTTTGAATTTTCTTTGCGTTTGAAATAAAGCTTATTGAATATAGAGTGGATTCTGAAATTGTCAGACACCTGCAGTTCCCTTAACTAATAAACAAGTTTTAGGCGACTCGCCAAATCCGTGGGGATTCCCGCTTAATTGAGATACTTAGATTATCTCTAGACAGCTGAAACTCATTTAAAACCAAGAAAATACAAATCCATGATATATGACCAAATTCTACCCTGGTTCTTGGGACACCCCCTTTAATGGCCCCAAAATCAGTGTTGATCAGTCATCCTGCATAGAGGCAATTGACCTACAATGTGCATTTGGATAATGAATGCGCAGCCATGCGGGATATGTTTTTAAACTTTTTATCATTCGAGAGAAATAATTGTTTGTAGACGTCCACACAAAATATGGAAAATTAGACGCCCCTCCCCTATGTCCAAATAAAATGTACATAATCTAAACCCCCTTCCCCTTGTTCACTGGACAGTGACCCGCATTGGCATTTGGATAATTGAGAGATTTGATTATTGAATAATGTTGAGCTATTTTACTTATATTCTTTTATCCACAAAAAATCAAACCCCTTCCCCTACAGCATGGATGTATTTTATAGACGGCTCCATTTGGGAATTTTGAAGTAAAAAATTAGCATAGCTTATGTATTTTAGCCTGCTTGGCCAAAGGCCATACGGGCTTAAATGCTGTACCCCCGGGTCTTAGTGGTGGTCTATTGTCCATTTAGAATTTTTCCACTTTGAAACACTATAGGCTGTATCATCTAAGATTATTAAACTGGGGTGTATATTATTGTGATTAATTGACTTCACTAAGCACACAGGCAAGCGGGCTTAGATGCCTTGGCATCTTGTTAGGTTCGATTTTACAAGTCGGTCGCTTGATAGTTTGGCAGTGGAAAGTGCACTCGCCAGTATGCATGTTGATATTGGGGATATTGTTGTCATATTTCTTTCTTTCCCTCTGTTTATTGAGAAATGTGAACTGCAAAACTGCAATAGAGCGTGGTGTCTCCGTCACCTATGTTCTAACTTTTTAGGGATTCAAATGAACATGGATCGCCACTCTTCCTAGTCTTGAATACAATAAAAAATGATGGTTCAGGTGACAAAATTGGAGTACGTTACATGGAGGATGATAGACACGCTTTGATTCAAGCAACACTGAAAATTAGGAATGATATTTTGAGTTCTGTTTCGAAGCATTCAACAGAATACATTGACATAACTTGTGATGCAATTAGTGAAATAATTCCTGAATCACTGAACTTATTATTGTCGATCATTATCCAAGGAGAGCCAGAAAATGAACATGACACAGAGAGGACTAAGCAAAATAGAAGTAGCATAGGTCAGGATCTCGTATATGCGGCCTCCAATGGGAATGTACTGACCCCGAAACATGTAGGTTTAGGGCTATCGTTACATCACGCAACCAGATCGGAAGCTCTCGTCGACATATTCCATGCAGCTGGGCATTGTATAGGAATTAACACAATACGTCGCATCCATTATACTCTGGAAAAGAAAATATCACAGAAAATATATCGGGCAATTGTGTATATATACCACCAAATATAAAACATTATGAACCAGGGAGGCTGGTTATAGCTTCATGTGACAACATTGACCTTAATGAGTGTACACCTGATGGGAAAGACACCCTTCATGCAACACAAATGCTTCTATGGCAAAGGGGCACAAACGTTGACAGTTCTTTGATACCAAGAAAGAAGTTGGTGCGAAGTGGAGCCGGAAATGAAACGTTAGAAGAGTACAACATGATAAAGAATTCAAGTCAGCCAAGTAAGCATGCCACGACAGTAATTTTTCGGTACACTGGGGTTGTACCAGTTCTTTTAGAAATACCTTTTCTCTGAGGTACTAAGCTTTTCTCTTAGTCCTCTTCTGTAGAATGGCATTATTAGTATATTTCTTTCTTAAAAATTACATTATTAGAATGTTGACTAAACTAAGTTGCCCCTCAGCATTTTATTATTAGATGATGGTGGTAGCCCTGATAGGGAAACATAAATGGGTATTGATTTTAAAAACTGTTGCTTTCAGTTCATAGGTAAAATCGTGAATGGTGTTTTTTTCAGCTGAGAGGTCCAGCCCTACAGTTAATGCTAATGTACTCAGTAAAATGCTCCAAACATCAGATGTATGCAATAAATTTCGCCAAGCGACCGACATATGGTTGATGAGTAGGATATTGGATGATCAAAATGTTGTGCCGATGTGGGCCCCATTCTTTGAAATCTGTGATCAACAACCGGTACTGCAAGAAAAAACTAATGTTGGTATCCTACCTATTCTAAATGCGCAGTCTCAAAACAGAGATACATTGATAAAAGTACTAAACAGGTTTATGGAGTGCTCGAAACAACTAAATCAGAAATACACTGTTATGTGTGCCGATCAACCACTCTACAGTCTGGCCCAGGAAATTGTGTCAGAAAACCCACAGTACAAACACGTAATTTTGATGCTTGGTCACCTTCATATACTCTTTAACTTTCTTAAGGTCATAGGACAACACATGGCAGGGGCAGGACTAGAAGACTTATGGACAAAGTCCGGATTATTTGCCAGTCACAGTGTCACTGCAATGTTAGAGGGGAAGGCATATTATAGAGCAGTGAGAGGCCATCAACTTGTCTTTGAAGCTGTGAATAAAATTAGGTTGGAAACGTTCGTTACCTGGATTAAAGACAAAGCAAACCAATGCAATATAATATGTGCTGTTCAAGGTCTCATTGAATCTATCAAGATTGAAGACTCACCGTATGTAAGTGTAATTTAGTATGAAGACCTTATCATCTTATATTTTATTATTCAATTTTTGTTATTCCACAGTGAGCAAGCAAATTCAAACATATTACTAATTATAGTCTAAGCTAATTACCCAGGCTTGAATAGCTCCAATGTTAAGACTTGGCAATATATCACTGGTCGGCATTGAGCAGTGTATATTTAATTGGGAATTTATTTTATTCTGATATTTTCAGCTCAATTCCACTACGCTATTCATCTTTTAGACAAAATGAAGTTACTCGCAGATCGATTGAGGGATGCAAAGTTCAGCCATCTACTGCAAATATTCGATGATGTCCAAAGTGAACACTCAAATAATTACAAGTTATGGCTTGATTATATAAATATGGTTGGAGTGATGCTTGATTTCATCGGAGCGACGAGAGACGGGAACTGGTCACTTCATTTAGAAAGTTTTGCTAAAATGCTACCATTGATGGTTAGGTACGACCATGTCCACTATAGTCGTTGGGGACCAGTGTACCTGGTACAGATGACTGACTTGGAGAACACTGCACCTGATATCTTGAGGTACAATGCCGTTTGAAAAAAATATTTTTGTAATTTAGAAAGTTCATCAATATTCAGCTCTATTTGGCTGGTAAATCGAAATTACCGTACTGTACTAATGCAAAATGATTTGACACGGGTTTATTTTTATTTGTGAATATCTGCTAATATGTAACAGACAGTGTCATGATTATCATAAAAGCTTACCATGTTATCCATTTGAATTACAGGGAATTTATCAGGGGTAACTTTGTTGCAAGAACGAGCAACAAGTTTAATCAAGTCAGTTTTGACCAGGCAACGGAATGGATCAATAGAACGTGTAAGATGGCTAATGGTATCATTGGTATTTCCCTTGACGAGAAAACCAGAAACAGATTCTGTATAACATGGGCAGCAGCTGCTAATGCCATGCAGCAGACCATAGTTCTACTGGGCATCGAAGATACTGAAGTTGAAGGTCCTGTCATATCAGGACGAAAAGACATGCTTCCCAGCAGAATTAATACTGATGTTACAGAAATTCAAAATCTGACTACACTTCTGATAAATCACAATGTAAGTCATTAATATATCAAAAATGTCATCATTATTTTAATTGATCATTCCTAAAGGTTTTCTGAAATTATATTGATAAAAAAATCCATTTTGTTATTTTCAGGTTTTTCAAAGTGCTCCTGGTGGATTAATTCGATCTGTGATAAGCAATGATGTAGCGACAAGTCCAATTACGAATGACTTGGTTAATGCTCACCAGAAAGGCGAAAATAAGTTGGACGGTATAATCCAAAGTAGATTTCTGGACAAATCCAACAGTTCTTTGATCCGATCACCAAAGAGAAAGCAAAGAGGTTTCCCGATGTTTACAAAGATGAAGTCGTTCAGTCAAAGAAAGTAAAACCAGCCGCTAATGACAGCACTGCTAAATTCTTCCAAAAGGTTCTAGTGGCTACGCAGGCTGGACGTGATATAGACATGAATTTTATATCAAATCATGCGTTGGCAGAATACCCACAAGCCATAGTGACTACAAAAGGAGAGATGCGTCAAACAGCCAAAAGCAAAATTCTCGAAATTCTTGGTAAAAATGCTGGTATTGATGTATCTGATAGAAGTAAACTGGAGAGTACAAAATCAGAGAAATCGATCATCATTGTAGACGGTTTTGCACTTATACAAAAACTTGGGAGTCCAGCAAATTCATCATGCAAATCCTTCAATGACTGAAACAATTCGTTAAGGGCCAATTGTAGGAAAAACCCGTCTAACCTGTCCTTATGAAGGAAACAAAACAATTTGGATTAAAAATATAAAACTAAATAACTTTATTGATGTTACTCAAAGGAAAACAACAGTTAGCTCACTGATGGAATTACAATTATATGCCAAACATAAATTTAATACTATGCAAAAATTAATAGGCACAGTAGAGTAACTTCACTGCACGTCTGCAGTCGCAATTATTCGCAACTATTCGCAATTCGCACGCATTGCCATTAGCTTACATAACATCTAGGGCGATGAATTCTAACGACGACAATTAACGGAATAACGCTCGACAGGATACGGAATAACGCTCGACAGGATTCGGAATAACGCTCGACAGGATTCGGAAAACAGTATATACAGTTTATCGCGATTCGTCGACAGCATTAACACCTTTTCCTCGGCGGCGATACGTCGGGACACGCTACCGCACATACATCTTCGTCCAAATATAACAAGTCAGTTATTGTAAGGTCGATTAACTACAAAAACCTTACTACAACAAGATCGAGTCAATGACAAACATTAACTGCTAACGGTTGCAATTATGGGTCATTTTCAACTGTTTAATATATACAATACAATAGGTGGATCCTCTTCAGGTATGGTGCTGGAAAATGTCGCAGATTCAAGCGAACATTATCAATCACGGTGACAGTTTCATATCAGTAACAGAATCGTATTCAAGGTCAGACAAGGACAACATCTGCCTATAATTCAAAGTCCATAAAACTTCGGTCGTGTGTATACAATTTCACCAACTCAATGCTGCTGTGCCTGATCTATACATAGTTTAACTTAAATACATTATCAAGGCACACTCGAGCCATCTCGATAGGCTACAAAATTAGATTTATTACATACAAAATGCCTGACCCATCTTATGATTTCCCCACCATTTTGGATGAACAACAACAACAAAGAAGTCTCAGCCAATCACTGAGCTTGAATTCTCTCCCTCGCATGCCTGGGAAGGAAAGTAATCCCAGAAGGTGGCAGCACCATACGGGAAACAATTTAAGACAAAATTACTTAATTTACGAAATTAAAACAATCAAATACAATTGGTAACAATGACTATGGAAGAATATTCTTTGAGAAGGTAATAATGATAAATTACCCACAGATTCAATTTCCAATTTCTTATAACCTTTAATTTTGGATTTGTATTGTTATTTTATTATGATATTGATTCTTGGTTGTTATATCAATATTTCGGGCATGTTCCAAGAAACTTGATGACACATCCAGAATAGACGTTGTCTTTGACTGTTACAATGGAAGTAATTCAATTAAACTTCAAACTCGCCAAAAAGATCGAAAACACCTGGAGTGAGGAAACTAATCAACCACGACACGCCTTTCCCAAAGGTTTGTTAAGTTATTTTTCAGAAATTCTTATTATAAAAACGGAATAATATGTTTAAACATCAGTTTGACCATTGGCAGTTATTAATAACATGATAGATTATGATAATTCAAATGTAATTTCAGGACTGGAAAGCATTCATCACACTAGAAGAAAACAAATCAGACCTCGTAACATTTCTCAGCAACTTTGTGGTGAAAGTACACAGTGGTATAGAGATATTAGTCAGTGGTGGTGGGACTGTTCCTACTTCAACTACATCTGGGGTTTTGCCGCATCTGGAATGCCATCACGAGGAGGCTGACACCCGCATAATTTATCACATGCAGCATGCAGTAGATACAGGTAAGCATTATAATCCATTTTGCTGTTTCAAAATCCACAAAAGTATTGGCAAAACACTTTATTATTGTAATCTAATTACAATTTTTGTTAACTTTTCAGGTGCAACTCGAGTAGTCATTGTTGCTGACGACACAGACGTGCTGCTGCTGCTGTTTGTTTCACAGCAGACATCGATGCTACTGTTTTGATGATTAGTGGTAAAAAGGTGTACGACATCAGTAAAATCAGGGACAGTCTAAGGGAAAACGTTTTAAACAATATTTTAGGATGGCATGCGATAACTGGATGTGACACAACTAGTTCTTTCTCGGGGCATTGGCAAAAAAACTGCTTGGGATATTTACGTTAAGCATCCAGAAGTTTTGAAAAAGTTGAAGAGTTTGTCTGTAAAATGTATGACACACAATTTTCAGCTGTAGAGGAAGCTCGTGTTTCATTATATGAAAATAAGGCCAAAAACCTTTGCTCGCTACCACCAACCAGAGACGCATTGGATTATCATTATATCAGAGTGAACTACCAATGTAAAATTTGGTTAGTAATAGGGAAAATGGGCTTTCATACCAAAGGTCGAAAGGTCGAGCTCATAAAAAATGATAAATAAATTCTCGCACGCTCGAATTTATTTTTCATTTTTTACTCGCCCGCCCTTTTAACCTTTGATATGAAAAAGCCCATTTCCCCTATTACTCTTAAAATATTCATATATATATATATATATATATATATATATATATATATATATATATGAATAACTTTTAAAATCAATTTTAATAAAAAAATTTAGTATTAAAATGGAAGCAAATAAGTACTACTGTTCAACATGTAAAATCAATATAGATAAATCTCAAAAAGCAAGACACAATAAAACTAAAACACATTTAGAGAATAAATTAAAGTTAAAATATAAAGATGATATATTATAAACTAAATTAGATGAATTAAAGAATGAAAAAGAAATATATAAATGTAATACGTGTAATCAATCATTCAGTGATAAAAGATATTATAAAGAACATTTAAAATCTAAAAATCATATTAGAAATAAGAATAATGATATTTTAGGTGAGGATTATTTTGATAAAGATAATGATAAGAAACAGAAGACAATTAAAAGAATAGCTGTTATCGAGTTGAAATTTCATATAGGAAAAACATTAGAAGAAAATAAAAAACATTTAGAAAATATGAAAAATATTATAAAAATAATCACAGATGTTGAACACCCTAAAATTAGTATATCTTCTAAAGTTAAATTTATAAAATCTGAAGATAAACCAATATATAATATAAATTCTCATTCACAACATATTATTTCAAAACAACATATAGATGATAAATTAGATAAATGTTATAATGATGTAAAAACTAAAATTGAAGAGAAATATTTTGAAGAATCTGGTTTAATATTTGATGAAATAATATTTATGACTTTACATGTTTATAACACAAAATATAATAAGTTGACTAAATCAAAACCAATTGATGAAAATAATTTATCATATTATAAAGATGATAGTATAAATGGATCAAGTTATATCAAATTACCATTTAAAACTAATGCTGTAATAAATGTACAAAATTTTGATGATAAATGTTTTCTATGGACAATAATTAGTTGCTTACATCCAACAGAAGATATTACACATAGTTTTAGATTAACAAATTATAAACCATTTGAAAATAATTAAAAGATAGATAATAACCCAGTTAGAATTTAAAATATTCCAAAAATAGAAAGAGATAATAATATAAAGATAAATGTGTTTGATTTACTCAAATTACCAAAAACAAAAGGTAACAATATAAAACATTATACATTAGAACCTTTTTTTAAACCTATCAAAAGATTATGATTCAAATGATGTTATAGATATACTATATAATGAAAATCATTATATGTGGAAAAAACAAATCGATTTATTTTTTAAATCAGAAAATGATCACCATAAAATATATCTATGTAGAAAATGTTTACATAGATTCAGTAATGAAAGTACATTATTAAATCATAAACAATTATGTGATAATCATGATTATTGTAAATTAGTTTTACCAAATGAAAAGGATAAAATATTAGAATTCAAAAAATATGATTACAAGAATAAAGTACCATTTGTTATATATGGAGATTTTGAATCATTAGATAAAGAATTAACTGATCAAGATAGAAAAGAAATTTATCATAAAAGAGAGAAATTTAATTCTAATGAAAATGACATAATTGATTATTCAGATCCCCTAATAACAAATACTATTAAAAAGATTCATCAATCAGCTGCAGCTTTTGGATTATATATTAAATCTGATTATCCAGAACTAATTAAAAGTGAGTATAATCATTACAGAAATGAAAATGTTATCAATCATTTTTGTGACTTATAAATCGAGTATGAAATAAAATTTAGTTAACTATTAGATACAAATATAGAAATTATAATGACAGAAGAAGATAAAGAAGCATTTGCGTTTGCAGATAAATGTTATTATTGTGAATCATTATTGCATATAAATAATAAAATATAGATAAATGTTATTATTGTGAATCATTAAGCATTTGAGTTTGCAGATAAATGTTATTATTGTGAATCATAATATTTAATTATAAATATAAAAAAGTAAGAGACCATGATCATTTGAATGGAAAGTTTAGAGGCGCGGCGCATGAGAATTGTAACTTACAAGCTAAGAAAAATAACTTTGTTCCAGCAATATTTCATAGTTTATCAGGATATGACGCACATTTATGTATCAAACAGCTATGTCATGAAATAGAAAGATTAAATTCAAATAGATTAAAAAATAAAATACCAACTTATAAATTTAAAATGTTAGCTAAAACATCTGAGAATTATATATCATTCCAATTTGGGTGTCTAAGATTTATAGATTCATATAGATTTTTAGGTAGTTCATTAGATAACTTATCAAAATCATTAGTTGATGATGAATTAAGAATATTAAAACAACACTATCCAAATAATGATGATTTTCAATTAATGAGATATAAAGGCGCAATTCCATATTCATTTTATAAATCACATAATGATTTTAACATAACTGAATTATTAAAAGAACAATTTTATGATGAATCAAAAAATGAATATGTTAAAGATGAAGTCTATAATAGAACTTTGAATATTTGGATTCATTTTAAAATAACAAATCATGGACAGTTAGTAGATTTATATTTAAAATCTGATGTATTATTATTATCGGATATATTCGAAAGGTTTAGAGATGTAAATCTAAAATATTTTAATATTGATCCATGCCATTGTTATTCATCACCAGGATTAACTTGGGATTGTGGTTTAAAATTTACAGATATAAAAATTTGTTAACAAATATAGATCAATTATTATTATTTGAAAAATCTATAAGAGGAGGAGTTTCAGGTGTATTAGGTGATAGATATTTCAATGTAAATGATAATCCTGGATATAAATTATTATATATAGATGCAAATAATCTATATGGTTGGGCAATGATTGAACCACAACCATATGGAGTATTTGAAATAAATGAAGTTTTACAACATGAAAATAATGATAAATTTGATTGAAAGAAAAGAATCCTAGATATTGCAGATGATTCAGATACTGGTTACTTCTTTGTTGTAGACTTGGAATATCCCGAACATATTGAATTTAAATCTAGAAATCTAGCATACTGTCCAGAACATAAAACTGTAACGCATGAAGAATTATCAAATTATCAAAAAAGAATGAAACCCGAAAATCATATTCGTACAGAAAAGTTAATGGTAACTCAAGAAGATAAATATAATTATGTAGTACATTATAGAATGTTAATGTTTTATCTAAAACAAGGAATGATCCTTAAAAAAGTACATAGATATATTTCATTTAGTCAATCTAAATGGTTAGAAAATATATAGATTTTAACACCAAACAGAACTAAAGCTAAAACTGATTTCGAGAAAGATTTCTTCAAGTTAATGAATAATGCATTCTATGGAAAAACTTGTGAAAATATTAGAAATAGAAATGATATTGAGTTAGTTAGTAATGGTAAGAGAATTAGACATTTACAAACATATCCTAAATTTATGGGTAACAGAATATTTGATGAAAATTTAGCTGCAGTTAAAATGAGGAGAACTTCTATGAAATTTAATAAACCAATTTATGTTGGAGCTACAGTTTTAGAATTATCAAAGTTATTAATGTAAGAATTCTATTATAATGTATTACAACCTAGAAATCTTATATTTTGATACTGACAGTTACATATTAAAGATAAAAACTAATAACATAACAGATGATTTAAAAACATTAAAACATCATTTTGATTTCAGTAACTATCCTAAAGACCATGAATTGTTTAGCAATGATAATAAAAAAGCTCCCGGGAAGTTTAAGGATGAATTAGGTGTTGAAGAAATGATAGAGTTCATTGGTATTCGATCTAAAATGTATTCATATAAAACTAAAGAACATGAAGCTAAAAAGTTAAAAGGAATAACCAAAAGTGTAGTAGAAAAGAATATTCATTTAAAAGATTACATCAATTGTATATTCAATGAAGAAGTTAGAAAACATAAGATGAGATGTTTAAGATCTGAAGATCATGAAATATTTATTGAAGAGATAGAGAAGATAAGTCTAAACCCATTTGATGATAAGATATATATTTTAGATGATGGTATACACACAGTTGCTTATGGTTGCAATTTAGATGAATACTTAAAATTTAAAAGAGAATAAACAAAAGAGAAGGAAAGAATGAAAAGGATTCTAGCGTGTTAATCAAATTTTAATAAAAATATGTATAATAAATGGAGAGTAAACAAGCACACAGTGAGAACAACAAATCATTTCTAGATAGAATAAAAGATACTTCAAATGTCAAATCAGTAGATTATAAGTTTAAGAAGTTAAAAGAATTAACAATCCATAAGAAATATCTAATTACAAATATTGATACAGTTACTAATAGATATGGTAGTAAATTAGTTATCCACTTAGAATATGAAGGATTAAAAGGAAATAAATATAAATTCAGAACATATTTACCAGATAGATTTCATAGATTATCAAGTGAAGATTTAGAAGAATTATGTTATGGAGATTTCTATTTCATATACAAAGGTAAGAATGAAAAAGGGCACCATGAAATAGATTTCGAATAAAATGTAAAATAAATGGTAGAATTAAAAGAATACAGAATATTTGTTGATTCAAGAAGACTTACAAATTATAAATCACATTATTTACTAGTACAATTAGATTGAGAATTTAAGAATTGTGTTGTTTTAAAATTAGTAAATATAAGTTTATGTAATTCTTTTTACAATATATCGAATAAAACTATTGAACATAGAGCCTTTTTGATTTTTGATAAAAATAAAAATGAATGGGCTTATATATATTTAAAACCAGGTTTATATAATTTACATTAGCACAAGAAATTAATAGGGAAGCCTGGCATAAGTTAGGTAGTAATTCCGGGTTTAGTATTAGGTTTTTAAAAAGTGATAGTTCTGATAGAATAAAGATAAGGTTGTCTAATATTGAAAAACATAAATTTATGGTAAAAAAACCTATAGCTAAACTGTTAGGAATTTTTCCAGATAGATCTTTTAAAATATTGATGCTGCTACACCAAACTTAATACCTTACACGCATTTTTATATTTATTGCAATTTAATTGATCCTACAAAAGCATTCGAAGCAACTAAAGATATAACTTGTAATTCTGGTTTATTAAACATTTTACCATTGAAGAATGTTAAAGAATTTGGAACGCAAATAAATTATAATTTAACAGAATGTGATTTCAAACCAAGCATTCCTCAATTTAATAATTTTATATTAGAAATTAGAAATCATAATGGATATTTAATTGATTTAAATAATTTCCCTGTGATATATGAATTAGTTATAAGATGTAGAGAGTAATTTTTTTCACTATATAAATGAATATAACTGTTGAACCGAGTATATGTTTTGGGTTTGATTTTAAACATGGTAAAGAAATGAGAATTAAACTTAATGATGTAATTACTGATATAAAAAGTAAATCATTTAACAATGCATCAATGATTAATAAAGAAAATTATAATGTAGAAAAAGTAATTGATTTAATTAAAACACCTTTAGAATATTATGAATTAAATGAAGATGAAATTATTGATGATATTAAAAACATATTATCTAAAATATATGATAATCATAAAAGTAGTAATGAAATAAATGTTGAAATAATCATAACTAAGATAACTAATTAACTAAGATAACTTAGATAACTAAATATTTTGAAGATAGTAATTGTTTGATAAATAAATGAGTGATAATAACTGGATTATATAATGGAGCCTCACTATCAGATGGAACTGTTGGTTATTCAATGGTATTAAAAAAAGTATTTAAAATGGGAAGTGTTAATGTTGATAGATTTGATATAAATGATATTCTAAAATTAACATTAGCAGTTACTTTATCTAATTTAACTATTGATCATTTGGAAAAACAAAAATATATTCCTGCTATATAAGAAGTGCATAATTTCTTTGCTAAATAAATGGCTTCTGCAGTTATAACTATTATAGGATCGGCAATTGTTAACGCTTTAGCATTTACTGGTGGTGGTTATTTATTTATTTAAGCATATTGATAAAAATGGTTCATTATCAGAACAAAAAAGACATAACTTAGCATTAGAGAAATACAATAAAGCTGCAGAAGAATACAGAAAAAAGAGACAAAACTATATGGATTATATTAACAAGGAATTATATGATCAGAAGATTTCACATAGAGATTTTCAATCAGTTGATGATGCAATGAGTTTATATAACGCGGTAGCAAATAAAGAAAATTTACATCAATATATACCTAAATTATCAGATTAGGTGCTAGGTTTAAGTTCAAGTGTTTTAACTGGTATAAGTTCAAAATTAAATATAAAAAGAAATAAAGAAAAAATTAAAACTAATATAAAAGAAATTAATAAATTAAAAAACACACGAGATTATATAATAAGTTTAAATGGCCATATAACAGTTGAAGAACGAGATAAATTATTAAAAGAATTAGTTAATTATTAATTTTTTAATTATATAAATGGGGTTTCCAAAAGCGTTCCAATACAATAAATCAATTAAATATAATATTCCTGCAATAGATTTTAATAAAGATATTTCATATAGAAATGAAGTTTTAAATTCATTAATTAATTCAGATATTTATGTTACTGAAACTAATAATTTTAATGTTAAGGTGGAAAATATATTTCATGTGTATACAATTAATTTTAAAGATTTTAATGAAGCAAAACAATGGTTATTAAAATCTAATATGAAGTATTGGCAGAACCAATCAAATTTTGCAGTTTATTGTGCAACAACAGGGTGTGGAATAAGTTGGAATGATCATTTAAACAAACCAAGTTTACCATTGATGTTATCACTTTTTGGATTTTATACATATTTTCAAATAAAATTAATATTGAATGAATTAGAATGTCCTTTACCAGGTTCAAAATATTTTAATGAACTAAATAATAATATTAATTTTTCTAAGTTTTATAAAATATGTAATGAATTTAATATTAATTCAAATAATGATTTTAGAGCAAAAATTGGTACAATGGGTGGATTAGGAATATTATATACTAAAGAATTTGGAGAAATAATAACAAATTCAGATATAAGAACACTAAATTGGAATGAATTACCAAAATATTATAATAATATACAACAACAAAATAATAATGGATGGATTAATTTCATTTTAGAAAATAGGGAAGGTTTTACTAAAGCTGGAATACAAAGAATAAATCAATCTATTAGAACTTATTTGATATGTATTTTAGGTGCGCAAGTTGAAACAAGATCCCCAATAGTTGGAAATGATAACACTTCATTTGATGCGCAGAAACAATTCAAAGTATTATTTGAAGATTCAATTCATAATGATAAAAATAGATCGATTCCAGAAAACATTGTAAGATATCAGAATTATTTAGATAAATCACATATTAGATTAAATTATTATATAGGCCCTAATCTATTAATTATTTCTAATGATTTAGTATTAAAGATGGGAAATATAATTGGTTATAATAATCTAATTAAAACTGCAACAATATATAATTCATTTGGATTAAATGATATAAATAAAAAGATTATCACTGCTCCAAAATTAATGGAAGGTGAAAAAAATAAAAAACATATTCAATCAACAGAAACTATAACTAAGAATATTAAATTAAACAATGATTCTAAACCGGATTATAATACATCAGAAAATGGTGCCGTACGGCACCCACACGGTGATATAAAAACTAATAATGGTGCCGTATGGCACCCACACGGAGACATTCAACATGAAATAATTAAAACTGATAATGATAATAAATCCCATGAAAATGCTAAATTAGCTATAACTTGTATAGGAATTGTAATCGGAGGAATATTATATTTTAAATTTTAATTTTTTTATTATGTAAATGGCAGAAGGTAGAGTAGATATTCCAATGGAAGACATGGGAAATATAATAATGATAATAATAATGATAATAATAATAATGATAATAATAATGATACTGAATCTAATAATAATGATGATGATTCATCAGCATATAATACTAATTTAAGTGAAGATGATTCTAGTGGGCCAATATTATATGATTATGATGAATATAAAGATGATATTGAAACACGCAAAAATTTGAAGAATATATGACAGCTTCCGAAAGGGGGGTTATTAAAACTAGACTAGAAAGAAAATATTTAATTAATAGATTAGAAAGAACAGAAAACCCTGAATTGAAAGAAGAATTATATTTAATGAAAACTAGAGTAACAGATACAATTGTTAACGAATTATTACCAAAAGAAGTAATATATGAAATTGATATAGAAGGTGTTGTAGAACAAATTAAAAAAGATGATCCATATTTCATGAATAATTTAGAATTTAAAAATGATGCGTGGTATTATAATCTTGAATTAAATGGTAAAACTGAATCAATACAATTATCTAGAATGGGTCAAGAAAATATTTTTGAACCTGGAATGCGAGCAAGATCTACAATTGAAGGTTCAAAAGGTGGTAGAGAATTTCTCAGAATTGTATGGAATGCAATCGATAGAATAAATGAAGAAGAACCAATTCCTAATATTGATATAAACAAATATTCACCATTTAAAAATCCAAATCAAAATCCTATTTTTGTTGATCCAGAAACATATGAAGATTTTGCAGATCGATTAGATAGATTAAGATCTTCAACACTCGAAACATCGAGAAGAGATATTCAACAAATTGATAATGATTCAAGTCAATTACAAATAGTATTAGAAGAACAAATTGATAGATTAAGTGATACAGAAGAACTGATGAATGGAATAAATCGAATACAATCTTTACTAGAAAAAGGATTATTTGATTTAACTGATGATGAATTAGAAGCATTTCCCGAACCAGCACGTAGAGAAATTAAAGGTATGCAGGAATCAGCTGGTGAAATTGCTAATATTAAGATGAGATTTTCTAAAATAACCATGTTAGAAAAAGAAATAACTAATGCAAATGAAGAATTAAAACAATTAGAATTAAATAGAGATCTTCAAGTAATAGAGGAAGCTTATTATGAAAGCAGAAAGTTAGCTGTAGAAAAAGAAATAGTTGATTTAAAATATAACAAAGGATTTCAGGAAAAAGAAAGAGATATATTATTAAAATCATATGATCTTAATCATATTAAAAAATTAAAAGTTATTTTTAAAGATTTAATAATAAAACCAGATTCTAAAATATCATTGAAAGACAGAATAAAATTATTATTTAAATTAGAAGGAATCACAATTCTTTCAATTCTAACAGCTGTAACTATGGTATTTACAACAATAGGTTTAGCTATATCAAATTCACTGAAATCTACTCCTACTCCCAATAAACCGGATAAACCCCCGAATGATAATAATTTTATACAAGATAAAGTTAAGGATGGTTTAAAGAAATTAGCAAAATATTTATGGGAACTATCTAAAAAATCTCCTGCAGCATTACCTGGAGTTATTGCATCGATTGTTGGTTGTATATTGAAATCTGCAGGGAATATTCTTAACTTTGCTGCTGAACATATTATTTTATTTATAATTACATTGTAACTGCAATTATTTTTGGATTAGTGAATATGATAAAAAATAAATAATTAATTTTTTTGTTAAATAAATGAGTGGGAGTTATATAACTCCAACAACGTAAAAGAGTACAACAGCCTTGCAAGAGCAGTTAACAACCATATCGGGAAACTATGCGCGGAACAGAATATCATGTTTATTGATAATGACACTATATTGAAACTTAAACCGTCTGGTAAAGCTTTGGACCACTTTTATTCGCCGACCGATCAAAGTGGTATTCACCTCAGTGAAACCGGCAAGCTTGCATTGCTTAAACACTTTTGCGGGGCAATAGATGGCGTCACTAGTGATGCTTTCTGCACACCGACCTCGGCAAAACGAAAGGAGAGATCACTATCCGGAATACCACCTTCAATAGAAAAAACCAGGAATATTAGTCAAACACCATGACTTGTTATTTGTATGAAAAGCTCAGTAACTGATATACCTTCTACAAACAACAGTTGTTTGTACTTTAATGTTGACGAGGATTCTCCTCTTGAACGGGGAATTCTATCCATCATTTCTCATAACATCAGAAGTGTCAACAAAAATTTTGACAGTTTAACTGATTTTTTGAATTGTTGTAATGGTCAATTTTCGGTCATTGGTTTGACCGAGACTTGGACTAATTCAAATAATTCTAACTCCAATTTGTATAGAATTAACGGAGTATTTTTAAATCCCGCGCCAATGGTCAACTTGGTGGCGGCGTAGCTCTCTTCCTAAAGGAAAATTTCAATTTCAAAGTACGGACAGACTTATCAACTAGGAATCATACTTTCGAATCTTTATTCATCGAAATTGTTTTAGATAAAAAATCCAATATTATTATTGGAGTAATATATAGACCTGGAAAATTACCAACTTTTCAAGATGAATTTGAAGTTTTAACGGCAGAAATTACTCGCGAGAACAAACTTTGCTGCCTGGTGGGGGACTTTAATATAGATCTCATGAAATATGATACGCACAAAGATACTGAAATATTTCTCGAATCTTTATTTTCTCAGTCTGTTTCACCTTTGATTGACAAGCCAACTCGAGTAACTTGTGACTCGACATCCTTAATTGACAATATTTTTTGTAACGATTTGCGACATGTTCACAAATCTGGGATTTTTATGACCGACCTTTCGGATCATTACCCAATATTTACTATCTGCAGTGGTGATCAGCCTCTGTCTGACAGACAACCTTTTAAAACTTGAATTTTCTCGCAGCGCAATATTTCTAATTTCAACAGATTACTAATGAATATTAACTGGAGTGAAGTGTATTCATCTGATAATCCCTCAGTTGCTTACACTACTTTCATTGAAAAAGTTTCTTTAGTTTTCAATCAAGTTTTCCCTCTGGTACCAGTTAATCATATTAATCCCTCATTCTATAAACCATGGATAACTCCTGGTATTATCGCAGCAATTAAAACAAAAAACAACCTTTATAGGAAATTTATTAGAACACGTTCAGAAAAAATGAAATCAAAATACAACTTGTACAAAAATCTCATTTCAAAGCTTATTAACAAAGCCGAATCTAATTATTATTCTGAAAAATTGCTCGCTGCTGGAAATGATATGAAAGAAAAGTGGAAACTGTTGAACACAGTTTTAGGTAGAAACATTTATTCTAAAATGCCTAATTCTTTTACTTCTGATCAACGTGTTATTTCTGGTAATATAAACATCGCCAACGAGTTAAAAAATTTTTTTGCAAATATTGGTGAAAGGCTTGCTACTCAAATCCCTGATACAGGGCAATCCTTTCATCAATATATGAATAAACGTGTCAATGAAAGTCTATTTCTCTTTCCGACTTCACCTCATGAAATAAGTGATGTGGTCTCGGGTGTCCCCTTAAAGAAGAGTGCCGGTGTCGATGGTTTGAGTATTTTTGTTATAAAACAGGTGATTGATATCATTAAGTTCCCTTTATCCTATATCTTTAACCGTAGTCTTCAGACTGGAATAGTTCCCAATGAACTCAAAATTGCGAAAGTTTGTCCCTTGTTTAAATCCGGAGCCCCTAATTCTTTAAATAATTATCGACCCATATCTTTGTTTCCTAGCTTCTCAAAAATTCTGGAAAAACTAGTTTACAACAGATTGGTTTCCTTTTGTAACAAACAGGATATTGAAATCCCCGACCAGTTTGGCTTTCGTTCAAAACATTCAACAGATTTGGCATTAACCAAGGTTGTTGATAATCTTTCTGAAGCCTTGGAAAATAAGAATATTACTATTGGATTATTCTTGGACCTGTCTAAGGCATTCGACACCGACATTTTGTTGATGAAGCTTGATTATTACGGAATCCGAGGTGTTCCTCATGATTGGTTTAAAAGCTACCTGACTGACAGGAGTCAAGTTTTAAGTTTCAACAATACCTTATCGTCGCCATTAAATATATCAATTGGTGTACCCCAGGGTTCTATTCTAGGCCCTTTGCTCTTTTTATTATACGTTAACGATTGCGTTAATGCGTCCAAATTACTCCATTTTATCCTCTTTGCCGAAGACACGAATTGTTTTTATAGTAACTCTAATCAAAGAATTGGTTTCCATAGTAAATTCTGAACTGGCGAAACTTGGCATCTGGTATCAAGTAAACAAACTTTCAATAAATATTGCGAAATGCCACTTTATGATTTTTGGTCGTGTAGATCACTTTAATTCTTCCATTTGGTTAAATGGAGAATTAATCAAACGTGTACATAGTACGAATTTTCTTGGTCTTTTTATAGATGACAAATTAAATTGGGATGTCCATATCAAATATGTCTGCAGTAAAGTGTCACGCTCCATTGGAATTTTAACCAGATTAAAAAAGCATTTCCCATCAAATATCCTTATTACCCTTTATTATAGTTTTGTTTATCCTCATTTACAATATTGTAATTTAATCTGGGGAAGTAATTATGCAAACAAGCTTAATCCACTAATTTTACTACAAAAAAGAGCAGTAAGAATAGTTAATAAGTCTCATTTCCTAGAACACACTGACCCTATCTTCAGGAAATTGAACATCCTAAAATTTAGACATATTACAAAATTTCAATTAAGTCTATTTATGTTCAAATTCAATAATTCAAAATTGCCAAATTCCTTTAATCGGGATTTCAAAAAGAATGTTGATATACACTCGTATTCAACCAGAAATATAAATTCTTTTCGTGTTGCCAGATTTCGGACTAACAAAACACAATTCACAGTAAAAATTTCTGGTCCTGTTGTCTGGAATAATTTGCCAAAAAGTTTAAAACAACTGTCGTGTATAGATACTTTCAAAAGAAAACTTAAATTGTATCTAATAAATTTGTAATTAATCTGTCTGTATCTGTCATCTATTACCAGATTGTAAGAGTGAATGAAAGATAGTGTTATTGACCGCCTGAGTGACTACGTGTGTGGGTGCATGTTGGGTGAAGGTGTATGACTGCATGTGTGTATGAGTTGAGTGAATCGGTGTATGCTAGGGGATTAGAGATCTTATAAGCCTTCATTGGCTTCATCTAATCTCCTCCACATTATATTAAAACATTTCATATTTGTATATCTCTTTATGACATGTTGTAATTTTATTGTGGAAATAAATTTATTATTATTAAGTACTTCTAAGAATCATAGAATATCTAATGCCATTAAAGCAGAAGATCACATCATATAATAACTCATAACCCTTCTAATATTAATCCCGATGAAACTTTATATGTTAGAATCCCTAGATTAACACAAAATACTTTTTATGTCCAAAAAGCATTTATTTATCAGCCGATATAAAAGTAACTGGTGATAATAATAATTATGTTGTTGATAATGTTGGAAGATATTTGATTAAAAAATTAACTATAAAGATTGGTCCAGAAACAGTTTTCTCATTAGATGATTATAATTTATTTATGCATTATAAAGATTTATGGTTAACTAAAGAAAATAGAAATAATATGATATTTCAAGGCATCCAATCAGAAAACCAAAATAAATTAAGATCTGAAGCCAATAATGCAGTAGTAGCCAATGACGTAGATAGTTTGATAAAAAGGATATATGGAAGCAAATGTAAAATTCCATTAGACTTTGAATTTATAAATAATAATGCACCTTTGTATAAATATGCAATTCAAGAAGATGTTATATTTGAGATAACATTTGCTCCTGTAAATGAAATTGTATTATCTAGCGTTGTCAAAGATATGGGTTATAAATTATCGAATATAAGTTTAGAATATGATACATTAACTGATGAAAATATTGCTAACACAATTCAAACTCAATACAATCAAGGATTTTCATTATTATATGATTATATTGATAAATTTAAAACTGTAACTATTAATGCAAGTGATAAAATAATTAATGAGAATATTAACTTCCCAAGAAGATCTATTAAAGGTATATTAATATTTTTCACAATTGCAACATACTCTAATGGTGCAATACAGGTTGATAAGTATTATAATCCTGAAATAACAAAAGAAGAAATAACTATCGAAGGTATAGCAAATAAGATATTTTGCCAAGGAATGAGAATGATAGATCAGTGGCCAGAAATTAGAAAACATTTTATGAATGAAAAAGTAAAATCATCTGAAAATTGTAATATTAATCAAATTGATTATCATACCGGCAATAAATATGCATTATGGTTAGATTCCAGAACAAAAGAGGATAATTCATTACATGGTTCTGGAAAAAAAATTACGAAATACAAAAGATGGAATACAATTATTCATGAAAAAGTAGAAAGGAATCAAAAATTTCAAAATGCACATTTATATTATATCTGACGCGCAATTAAATATTGTAAATTCTCAATTAAATAGTGGTATGTATTAGAATTTTAATTTTAATAAAAATTTATATAATAAATGGAAGGAGGAATATATGAAATACAAAGTCCAAGTGAAATGATATCAGACATATATTATATAATACCTTATGATGAATACAGTAAGTATTTTGGAGAATACTTTAATCAATTCAAATATAGAATAAGTAAAATAGATAATAATATTGAAACAAAAATAGAAGATAATATTGAATCTAAAATAGATAATAATATTGAAACAAAAATAGAAGATAATGTTATACCTTCTACATCGAATGATGATAAGATTGAACCTGATATCAAAACCAAAAAGACAAATGAAAAATATTGTGACGTAAATAAGAAATATATATCATATAAAAAGTGGGCATCACATAAGAAATCAAAGAAACGTGTAGAAAAAGAAAATAATTATAATAATATATCAGATAGTAATATAATAGATAATTTAATAAATAATGTTAATACAATTCAAACTAATGATACCATTGATAATATAACAGATAATGTAATAAATAATGTTAACCCAATTGAAACTAATTATAATGATATAACAGATAATGAAATAATTGATGATTCTAAAAAACATTGTAACCTTTGTAAGTTAGATATTTCTAAAAGTAATTTTTCTAAACATAAAAAATCTCAAGCGCATATAGAAAATGAAAGGGAGTTAGAAGAACATGAAAAGAAATAAGAAGAAAAAGAAAGAAATAAAACGTGTCAATATTGTAATAAGAAAATTGAATCTGTTGATGAAAATACTCATTATAAATCAAAATTACATCTAATTAATGTTTATAAAATGGTGAGTATGATACCATTGTTAAATAACCCAAAGAAATATATCAAATATTTTAATCCTAAAACTAACCAATATTATATATTCTATAAGTTGTTATTTGATAAATTATTAGCTTATGCAGAAGATAATCCTGAACAAATATATAAATTATTATATTTTAGAAAAATAGATTTAAGTTATCTGATAAATAATTTTAGAAATCATTTTGATTTTTATTATGATGATTTTGATGAATACTTTGAAAAATTAAGAAAAGAAGCTAATATACCTTCTAATTATCGTTTAAAGATGGCTCGACTAGAATTAATACTAGAATTAATAAATCTACCTAAGACTTATGGTGAATTAGATATTAAACAAAGATGATTTTATAAATGTATTAGAGACAAAATTAGAATAATTATTATAAAACTATTATATATATCTATGTACTAGACGTACGTGAGAATCTAAGAATCCAAGAAAGTAAGACAGGTACTAGAGGTACGAGTAAGAATCCATGAATCCAAGAATTCTTGGATTCTTACTCGTACCACTCGTACATACATATATAAATTTTTTTTTTTTTAATTAAAAATGTAAATTATTAATCTAAGTACAGAAATAGTTAAAATATAATCTATTTTTTTATTTTTATCAAGTGAAAACATATAATTTATTCATTTTTATATTTTTAATTATTACAAAACTATTTATTTATCTATGTACGAGAGGTACGAGTAAGAATCCAAGAATTCTTACTTTCTTACTTTCCTGGCAAGAATCTTGGTTTCTTACTCGTACGTCTCGTACATAGTTTTGATTTTTATTATGATGATTTTGATGAATACTTTGAAAAATTAAGAAAAGAAGTTAATATACCTTCTAATTATCGTTTAAAGATGGCTCGACTAGAATTAATAAATCTACCTAAGACTTATGGTGAATTAGATATAAACAAAGATGATTTTATAAATGTATTAGAGACAAAATTAGAATAATTATTATAAAACTATTATATATATCTATGTACTAGACGTACGTGAGAATCTAAGAATCCAAGAAAGTAAGACAGGTACTAGAGGTACGAGTAGGAATCCAAGAATCCAAGAATTCTTGGATTCTTACTCGTACCTCTCGTACATACATATATAATTTTTTTTTTTTAAATTAAAAATGTAAATTATTAATCTAAGTACAGAAATAGTTATAATATAATCTATTTTTTATTTTTATCAAGTGAAAACATATAATTTATTCATTTTTATATTTTTAATTATTACAAAACTATTTATTTATCTATGTACGAGAGGTACGAGTAAGAATCCAAGAATTCTTACTTTCTTACTTTCCTGGCAAGAATCTGTGTATTTGTACCCCTCTGTAAACATAAATTATAAACATGTTTTAATATATGATTTATTCATTATTATATATTTCATTTAATAATTTATATATCTATGTACTAGACGTACGAGTAAGAATCCAAGAATCCAAGAAATCTTACTTTCTTTGCAAGAATCTTGGTTTCTTACTCGTACATCTCGTACATAGATATATAAATAGTTATTTTATAAATTTATATTCATAAGGAAATTGAAGCCTCAGTAATAATTTTGAACTTTTATTATTCTTTAATTTATTCATATATTCATCATGTAATTCAGTAGGTATAATTTGATTTTCTTCCAATGATTGTTGCATAGATTTTCTATCTTTGTTATAAAATAAAACTAGAAATCTTATATTCTCCCTAAAGTCTTTAACAATTGACTTATATTTTTGATTTAAAACCCATGTTGTTATCCCAAAATGTCTCCCAGAGAAAGCTAGATAACATAACTCACTTTCTCTCACTTTTGAATCATGTAAATTTGGGCAATCATCTACACAAATCAGTTAATGCTGCACGCTGCAGTACAGCCTATTCGATGTGTTGTTATTCTAGGGAGATTAATGTTAAATTTGTTCTACTATGAATTATAATTTGTTTAAAAAACCAGTGCCAATACGAAAGGTCAACATGTGCTGAAGAGAACTGTGAAATAAAATTTCGGATTAGCCCACTACTTTTCTCGTAATTTGCTAATTACTTTACCTATAAATCCGAATAGAATCGACAAAATCCACGCCCACCACTAAAAACTTGCATACATGAATATTAACATGGCTTACTATAGGTTAGTATCTAACTGAAAAGTATATGGTTATAGCTTGGGTCTGTCTATTTGGTCTGCTAGGTCAACTTTTACGATTTTTGGGTACCAAAAACCGACTGACCTATATCATGTATACACATTTTTGTAAAATGGAATAACTACTTGAAGATGACCATATACTCTGCTATTTGGTTGATATGTTAGCCATCGTTTTCCGTCATATGTTTATTCATATCATTAATGGTGGGCGTAGATTTTAGGTTTCAGTAAAAGATTTGTGACGTATGCTAAAAATAGTACAGCAGTGTAACACTGCTAGGAAGGATGACGTCAATCACTATACACATAGCGCTTGTTATATTTGTTGTATTACCTACAACTTTAAATTCGATACAACTACTACGCATTAAAGGAATTATTTACAGTATCTTGCATAAGTAAATTAATAATATATGAGATTTCTTAGAAATTATAAGCGCTGTGATTGAACGGCAATGAGATATAGGAATGGATTTTGTTTACGAATTAGCCATTTTTTATCCTTCTACAGATCTTTAGAATATTTTCACTTATTAATATTGATGTAACTATTTGTATTTGTCCAAAATATTTGTTATATCCTATAAACAAAACTCCATTTAAAATATAAAACTCCGAAATTAAAAACCAGGGAAAATTGAAACTGTTCCGAGTTGGTCGGCAACAGCTATTTGGCGGGAAATACAACTAACATAAACCACAAACAAATGTGTTTTTAGATATAATGTTCTCTGACTTAGGCTTTGCGTTAAAATCATGGTACATGTTCGATCATGGATTACTGTAATTTTGTCAAAGTTTTAGCAGCTAGAGTGACAAAAGACAAACATTTTCTCCATTCACGTGAGTCAAAACCTCGTCATAACTCGCATTTGACAGCCGGTGAAAGATACAATCTATATAACAATATCACGAAAGATTTACGAAATTTGAAATTCAAGGATTCTAATACTTTTGCGTGAGAAATAAAACGGATCGAACTTGTGCTCAAGGACAGACAGTACTGGCTTCATAAAAATCAAAACGGTGAAAAAGAAGAATTTTTACAGTATTTCTCTCATGAATCCTGGGTCAAGCTTCCGCAAAATATAAAGGAATCCCATACTCTTAAGGGATGTATTACTTGCAAGTCTCGTGACGGTCATATTAGTTGTCTCCATGTCAGCAAAAAGACAAAGGACTATCATCTGCTTCCACTGTGTGTAGAGAGGTTCTCAAAAGAAATTACCAATGCGAAACCGCCCCGTAACAAACAGAAAACGGCTGCAAGAAAGGCTGCAAAAAGAATCATCGAATCAGTAAAGCCCATTTTTGAGAAATCGTATGAAGAGCCAATTGAAGATGCTATCAAGGTAATTTTATTTCTTCAATATTTCAATATTTAATTGTTTATATCCATTTTACATAGTTATATATACCGTAAACAAAACCAATTAACAAATTGTTGTCTATTGCATTGCAGTTTTTGCACGCTGATAGGTATATATGCCTGGGCTGGCGCAACGCCTATTTCGTTAGTAGAAAAAATACGCACCCGAATTTCAGAATTGCTGCAATAATGTTTATTATACAGCACGTTAATCTATTATCAACCGCAGTCGCTTTAGTTCAAGTAGACTCCCGAGTGCTAATAGTTTTCACTTAAAAGCTACATCTTTCTTTTTAACTTATTTCCGGCGGGAAAGCCAATTTTGTCTACTATGGGCTGATAAAATGAAATTTATACATTCTATAGCGCTCACGTCTAAATAATCGGGCAATGCATTGCAAAGTTTGGAGTTCTGCATACATGTATAATCTTAATTGCAACACTCCTCGATATCACAGAAGAGTTAATGTATTGAAATTGTTCGGTTCTATTACAGCTTATCATGATGAGACGATATGAATTGAAAGATATGTATCGGATTTATAATCTTCGCATTTCAAACTGTATGTTAATCAATATTCGAATTCCATTTATTTACAGGCGGTTTATCATAAATCAAACTCGTGTTAAGGCAACATATTTGGAGAAAATGTCCACTGCAGCAAATCGTGTTGCTCAAAGTATAATCTCCGAGGAAAGCGGGTACTCAAGCAAAAAGAATCCGGTTGGTTGTCTCGACGCCTACCATTTTGAAAGAACAGATTTTCTGTCTGAAATACGTACATTGAAACAAAATACGCATATAAACTGGTCGGAGATGGCAAAAAAATATAATGTTACTGGAAACGATGGTAAAATAAGTAAAAAGGGGGTCAGATCTTAAAGGAATATGCAAAATTGCAAGGAATAAATGTCGACAAATTCAATACTAATGTCGTGATATCAGGAAGAGATATCCCAAAGCCTGTGAGACGCTGCAAAAATCGTCTTTATGGTCGCATCACCTTACCATGTGAGCGCAGCGCAAAGGAACTATCAAACGAAATAAAAGGAAAAATTGAAAGTGGGGAAATCAATCTGGGTGAACTTGTAGCACCGAAGGAATTCGAAAAAGAAATAATCAATTCGAATGGAGAACTCGAAGTACAGAAAGTAATTGTGTATGGTCGAAAAAGGGCGCTAGAAAATATTCGACAGGATGCACTAGACCGTCACGAGAAATTAGAAATTCTGCGGGACTTTGACGAAAATATGTCTAACCAAGAATTGAAATCATATCTAAGTACAATCGGTGAATCTCGAAGCGCAAATTGCTGTGTCGATTCTCTTCGTCACTGTGTTCGCGATTTCCATCGGACCCGGCACATGAAACTTTGGCATGACCACAGTATTAGTATTGTTGTTCACATTTCATGGTTATGATTCAGTTTATAGATGATCATGATCGCGCTGTTTTTTGACGGATGAAGAATATCGTATTAAATATCCAAAAAGAAGATCTATCAATATCGTCGAAATACCCGAGATATATATAATCGGCCGATCTGGAGCTAGCGAGGCAGACCAATTGATATATATGGATACAAGATTAGAAGACTTGAAATCTCTTGGGTTACCTGTTATATCGAGTCAAGGTACACCGTATTATGACGTGATGCGATATTTTAGTGGTGATGGACCGGCGCTTCATTCGAAGCTGGAAATAATTCTGGCGGTCACTATCAGTGCCACTGTGGCGCGAATGCCAATTTACATGAAAATCTCGCGCACTGTTTCAGTAAATGTCATCGATCAATTGCTGAAAAACAAAACATTGTTACAAAAGGAATTATGTGGAAGAAATATGCAAACAAAATAGAACCCTTTAGCAACTTAAAGGTCGATGACATCAGAGGAGAACTTTTAGCCCGTAAAATTGATATTTCGGAGCTTAAATTGAAAGCCGACTTACAGCAAGCACTATGCGAAGAACTTTCCGGCGTAAAGCGAGTCCCAAGTGTCCTGTTCAATTCACCAACTGCTTCCCTGGATGATTTAAATTCCAATGATTACGAAATCGTCGAAATCGAAACTCTACATGATATCGCAAATATGTCCAAGTTAATCATGGAAGAACTACCGGAACATATAGAAAACCAGGAAATCAAACGAAAAATGAAATGTCTTCACGACCAGTTATTAGCAGGAAAGACACCGATTAAAGGGAGTGATGCCCGATTACTAACTTGTACGATTGTGCAATCACTGTGAAAGATGGGAAAAAGAAGGGTTGATATCAACAGATATTTTAAGAGTTGTATCTTCACTTGCAGAAATCAGTGATATAGCCTACAGCCCGGAAAGTGAACGTTCGCAAAAGCTCATCCTTCGATTATATAATCTGACATTCGAGTTCGGATTTCTTTGTGAAAAAGTAATCGGTATCCCGTCAATAAAAAAGACAACAAAACGTCGCTTCTATGGATCATATTTCCATTCGATTACCACTCATATGGCTGATGTCTTCCGTTTGATTCCGCTAAGTTCCCTATTAGCTGATAATGAAGAAAGGACATTTGGAGACTGCAAGCGTATTTCGGACCTAAAAAGACCCGGTTACGTTATCGGTAATATTTTTTTTCGCCATCAAGCTGAGCGACAGAATTGCTATAAACGAGATACGCTAGTGTCACGAATCAGCAAGGAGACCAAAGTTATCTCTTCATTCGGAAAAAATACAATTATTACGTGGGACATGCTGTGTAAGAGACAATCTCTAGTTCAAGCACATTTTCAACGGATTTCTGATTATTTGGTACTCGGTGAAAACACATGGTGGAAAGTATGCGACAAAGGAATAGAGTGGATGGATGGAAACGATGAAAACAACCAGCGAATCTCTCCAAGGCTATTTCATTTTTGGTCATCCTCAAGAAAGGAGTGTGAGTTACATGTCAGAAAATGCTGGGATGATTGTCTGGACTTGTTGTGTAAACAGGAAATACGTCTCCCAATGATCAAAGTTAAGATGTCTGATGACGAAATCGTAGAAACTGACTTGATTAACGATATGCCTTGCTGTGAGTACTGCCGTTTCCCCATAATTTTATATTTCAATGTATCCAATATCAATACGCTTATTTACTTTTCAGCACAAAATCCGAATGAAGACGTAGAACTTAACTGCATTACGGAGGTATCTGACATCTCGTCACCTGATATCTCGTTTCTACGTCACCAAGAATCCGAAACCGTTGAGAGAAATGAAGAAATATGTGTACACATTAAGGCCCTATTCAATATATTTATATTCGATTGGATTGCTAATTGCTGTGTTGCTATTTTATGAGTCGAATCCTTACTGATGGAGCCGAGAGAAATTAGTTTGATGACATCGCCACCAAATATAGTTAATTCTGACCTAGGTAGATTACTTAATTGATATGATATTTCAAATTCAAAGATATATTTTTACATTTTCTTGACTGTTCTCAAAAATATTTCTTCAGATATGTCCAGTATAGACAAAGTCAATGAATCGTCCGTATTTCCCGCAGATGAAACAACAATACAGATTATACAAAGTAAGTTACAAAATGTTATTACGCTATTATAATTGAATAGCCTAGACCATACATTGAAATTGATTATGAAAGTTTTGAGCGTGAATTTAATTAAAACGTGGATTTACAGGTGGAAGTAAACTTGAATTATTCCTCGAAAAACACTCATTAGAGAGGCAAAACCTTACAGGTGTGTATATCGTATGATTTAGATTACGGTCAGCTGCTTTTTTACTCTAAAGATGACCATGTATGATATACATAATTTTATTTACAGATTCTTCTGAGGACGATCTCAGTACAAGAAAAGGAAAATATAGTACAGGAAAATATCTTCAATCACATGTAGCACACCGAAAAGTAAGCTCTTTAATCTTTTCAGAATTCATTTCAATGCGTCTAATTTCGATTTTTAAGTAATAAATAATCTAATTATTTTTTTCAGTCAATGCGGAGAAGAAAAAGGACACTGGCGATCTCGTGAGAGAGTTATTGGGTGAAACTCCCCTCGACACCGAAAGTAAGCTTTTTAATCTTTTCAGAATTCATTTCAATGCGTCTAATTTCGATTTTTAAGTAATAAATAATCTAATTATTTTTTTCAGTCAATGCGGAGAAGAAAAAGGACACTGGCGATCTCTAGAGAGAGTTATTGGGTGAAACTCCCCTCGTCAATGAATTTCTACGGCTAAGAAGGCAACCACATAAACGGAAAGAATTTCTTAATACTTTGGTGGTTGTTCAAACGAGGATTCTTGCGAAACGCAGAGATTCAAAAAATAACTCAAACAGAATGGGAAAAACAGTATATCATAGAAAAAGGCGGATCATTCCCATCAGTGCTAGATTATAAGAAATGTCAACTATATAAACATAAAACATATTGTGAAATATTACTAAAACATTGGGGTTGCTATTACTAAATTTGAATGCACATTTATAATCCGAAAATATTTATATTGATGTATTATTTATAATGATGTATTATTGAAAATTTATTCATACGATGTTCATCGAATGATTCGTGAAATATATAGTAATCTAAATCTGTTTTTGAAACTCGCGGTTACTCCAAGTGTAGTTTTGTATATGCGCATGTATACTTCTCAGTTTTATGACTCGTTGGAATTTCTTATCAGTTCTGTAAATAGATTTTTACAATTCACCGTAGCATCCTGGAAATGACCGACATTTTCCAAGCGCAGAGTATTGTATCCACGAAATTATGTGACTCATGCTCGGTTTCACTGAAAATTTTTCATGTAGCATTAACTGATTTGTGTATAATGAATAATGTATTTGAACCTTTATAAATATCAATTGCTATTTTAATACAATTATCTAAATTTACTGTTTTAGGATCTAAGATAATAAACTTATTTATCTTAACTATATCTCTATTATATGTTTTATTCATTTCATATGTAGGACAGAATAATATTATATTATCAAAATGATTCTTATAAATAGTTTCTAACAAGTCTAATATGAAATGTGTTTTACAACAGTTGGTCACACCAGTAACTAACATATTATGCGGTTCAAATATAAATAAATCTTTATTCATTTATTCTTTTAATTTTACTAGATAAAATCCATTCATTAAATTGATCATCATATCCTTTATATTTCACCAAAGAATACGTTTTTCCTTTAAGAGTTTGTGTTTTCAATACTTTTTCTATTTTGTATTCTATTTCATCTGGATTTGGTACAAGTGATAATTCTTGTTCATAGAAATAACCTAATATTTCCTCATCATTTATATCTTCTAATTTATAAAAAAAAGGTTTAGTTAATATTATCTTTTTAATCTTATTTATTCAGTAAAATTTGGGCTATAACCTTTATAAAATGTTTTTCTATATTTAGATATTCTAACGTGTTGTCCAATTTTAAATTTAGGTTCTCCGAAAGCATGTGTAACAAACGCTCCATATAAATTATTCCAAACTATTTCTGAATTATCTTCTTTTCTAGCTTGTATAGGTTGCATATGTGTAGAACTATGTTTAGAATTATTATAACCTTTCACTAAATCATCTAAGATATCGATATATTTGTATGTTTCATTAGCAGTAAAATATTTCCACGTTCTAGTTTTCAATGTTTTATTAAATCTTTCTATAATAGATGCTTTTTTATCTGAGTGTGTTGAAAAATAATCTACATCGTTATCAGATAATAGTTTTTAAAAATGTTTGTTATAAAATTCCTTACCTTCATCAAATTGTATCTTATCTGGAATAGCTTCTTTAAATATTGATTTAAAAGCATTTGTCACTTCTATTCCAGTTTTATTTTTGATTGGAATTGACCATGCGTATCTACTGAATATGTCTATAACATTTAATATCCAGAAATATCCTTTATTGTATTCCTCTAAGTTCTTCATGTCAATTAATTCAGCTTGCCATTGTTGATCGATATATGAAACCTTAACTTTTCTTGTAAAATAAGTTTTATCCATTTTCTTGTGTATTTGATATGTCGGTTGATTTTGTAACCACAATCTTAATTCACTATATTTTATATCACCATTTTCTTTATCAGATTTAATTTTATCCCATAATTCTGAAACGTTAGAATATGATAATTCACTCTCTGGGTTGTAATATAACTATCTTAAATATTGTTCTTTTTTTATCTTATTTTAATCCATTAATAATAATTTAGATTTAGTTTCAATGACTTTATGATTTGATTTATTTTCTGGTATGATAGGTTTATTATCATCGGAATCATCATTATCATCAGATTTATGCTTATATTTATATATTACACCAGAGAATATAATAACTGTTACTAATCCAATTGTAATATATAAGTAATTATTACTTCCAGCATTAGAAGAATTAGATGGATTATTATTTGAATCAATATCAGATAAAGTCTGTGACTGATTTATATCAGTTAATTTCTTTTTCTTAGCTTTTTTCAATTATGCAGATCTTTTACCTAATTCTCTTGCCCATATAATTTGTTTCTCAGATCTAGGCTTTTTCTTAACGCCATCACTCATTTATTTTAGTTAATTTTTGTTCTGATTCATTTTCTGTTTCACCGTTTGGGTGCCGTACGGCGCCATCTGTTTCGTTCTTACCTGGTTTATAGTCTATAGGCTTGATATTCGAAAATGTTATGACACCAGTAGAAATTAATGTCATAACCGATCCTAATTGGAATGAAGCATATCCAACCCATTTTTGTAATTCAGTCATAACTAAGTAGTCATTTTTCAAATCACTATATAATTTATTTTCATCATCAATTGACATTAACCGGTTACATAATTTTGAATAACATTTTATAATACCATCAGAAATAGAATCATTAATTCTAGCTAATCTTGCCTCTTCATAAATCTTAAAATATTTTATTACTTCATCTGGTTTCATAGAGTCTAATTCTTGAAAAGTAATTATTTTTTCCAAGAAATCCTTAGATTTCCCTCCGGCAATTAGTAATTCAAGATGGTGCTTACAATATAAGTAGTATTCATAATCAATATTACAATTAATATTATTTTCAATTTTGGTCGGAATATCCTTATTATCACTAATGCCCAAATCATCTAATGTTTTTTCAATATTAATACTATTCTTATTAGATTTCTTTGACATTTATATTAGAGAAAAAAGCGAAAAAAAATATTATAAGTATTATAAAATGATACTAGTATCTCTTCTTGGTTAATACTAAATTGACTAGGTTAGTTAAAGTTAAAGAATTTCTATTCAAACCCATTCAAAATATATTTAATCTAGTGTTAACAAGAATTGCAAAAGAAAATATTAAAAATATAAGAGAATTCACTAGCTAGTTGAAGTTATTGTTTTTTTATATTTAGGGTTTTCTGACTTTCGTCGAAAACCCTTTTGTAATTCTGTTGATTGTTATTATTATTATTTACATATTTTCCACTTTTTTTACGCACATAAAATTCATCTTCTATCAGATTCGACAACTAACTGCTTCTAATTGAAATGTAGAATTCTGATAGTAATATAACACGCATTCGCTCCGCGTAGATTATACCTATGCAATCTCCGTCCTAATAATCCTTAAAATTACTTACTGAAAGATAACACCGGATGATAGTAGCAATCGCGACTCGCCCTGTCCGGTACTCCCACTAATGATAAAAACAGCGTCCTGTCCTGTGGCATGGTGGATAAGGTGTTTTACTCCCAACTGAGAGGTCGAGGGTTCGAATCCTAGTGAAACCATGCATTATCACAGTACAGCGCCGGCGCGCAACAATTGTTTTATTAATGAAACAACATGGTGGATGGTTGAAATTATTTTCGGCTTAAATTTATCGTGAGTTTTAGGACTTTAATGAATTTCACGAAACCATGATTTCTAAAATGAGTCAATTGATTAATTCCATTCGTAAATCAATTTACGTTGGCTACATTTCCTGAAGATTTCGGGGTCAAATCAACGTGATATGGACAGAAATTGTAGGAATTTCCACACGGAATTTTACTTCCGCGTTCAGTTGACGACTCGTATCGATGACAACGACAGCGGAGTTTATGTATCTGTAACGGATATTCCGTTATAGTTCTATGATGTATTTTAAGGTGAGAATCCGTTAACCAGGGAATGTATTAAATGATTTCTTTAATAATATGAGTATGGTAGCAAATGAGTAGGCCTACTCGGTGAAGCAATGATCATTGTTGGCTACTTACTTAATGCCTAGCTTTTTGGGGGGATGCGCCTAGAATAGATTTAGGCCCTAAATATAATGGGTAGAGCCAGTCGGTGGAATGCCTTAATAGCAGCTAGTTATGGCCTGGTTTACACTGAATGTGCATGACAATTTATTTTGATTACTTTCTTTCCAGCTATTATTCGTGGAATGAACTGGGCACTACGGTCTTCAATTCCTTTGCGGATTCTTGCAGGAATATTAAACCACAGTGCGCAAATGTATGTTTCAAATTAAACGCAGTCTCAAATGTTTTGTGACTTTCTCAAAATGTATCAAAAATTTAACTAATTTTTAGTTCATAAGTCCTCAGATATTCATAAATGAACAGTTAGAAATTGTTGAAACATGTCGACTCTGCCGTAAAATCAACCTATTAACAGTCCGGAATTTGGGATAATATTGGGCTTTAGAGAACATAATGCCCCCGAGGTCTTCACATTTACAGAAAAGATTACGTAAGTGATTCACGCGCAGCGCGCGATAGGCGCACAATAGAAATCTGAGCCGCGCGTTCTTTGAGTGTCACCAATTAAGAGGACCGCTATTGTGAAAGTTGACTGCGGGAGGAATATTCCTCCCAATGTCAATCGATGGAAACTTGACCATGGGGTCCGATATTTTAACAATTGACTTTGGGAGGAATATTCCTCCCAAGGTCAAACGAAGAGAATTTGACCTTCAGGTCTGATATTCAAAGTATCGACTTCGGGAGGAATGTTCCTCCGATTGTCAAACAAAGGAAACTGGACCTGGTCTGTTATTCGAAATATAGACTTTGGGATGAATGTTCTTCCAAACCACTAAAAGCTAAAACCTGAGCTTTTAGAATGATAGGTGTATATATTAATTATATTGGTGTAATAATTGTTTTAATAAGTAGTATACTATAGCGACGACACCAGACATATTTAGGCAATTTGAGTGATAATGTACACGGTATTTGAGGGTCTGCGACGAATGATTTATAGAAAGTTGAATAGCTGTAGTGCAGGTTCTAATAATAAGCCTAATATAGTCATCACATCGCAATCATTTGTTAGAATGCATCTTCCTTTTTCTTTACTTGATCTTGAGTCTTTGACTAGTTAAATTTTTTCTTCATTGATTGACGCTGGGAGGTCTAGATCAAATTATACTGTTAATCAAATCAATTATTTTTTAACTGCAAATTCACACTTGATATTGATATTAACAATCAATATTACATATTTCATTATATAGCGCACTGTTGCAAATTGTAATCAGTGTGCTTTGCATGAGTACAAAATTAACACAAGCTGAAAGAATCGAAATTTAAATGCGTGGATGATAAAAATCAAGTTAAAAGGTGTAAGGACGGAGAGATCTGGCAAAAAAAACAGTAATCGGCGCAAAATGGACCCGTGCCTAATCGCCGAACCAAAAACGACGGACCAGACCTGAGTCAAATTAAGCGTGTTGATTTAAACTGGTTCTGGGAGACAGTCACTTCGCTTGGTTTAGGTATGGACTCGTTTTAGATTCCATGGTTTAAGCATTGTTTAGTAACGAATGAATGGGTTTGAATTTGAATGTGAAATGAATTTGAACATGAAAATCTGCGCGCTCTTTGGTAAGCCATGCGTAAAATTTAAGTCGGACCTGATTCGAGCCAATTTAGCCCCGACAAATCGTCTCTATAGCCGCGATCACACGTGTATTTTTTTAGGCCAGGGCCAAATTTGGGCCGTACCAACTGTTCGCACGGGTGCCAATGGGCCCGAGCCTGTTTGGCCCGGGCCAAATTTGGCCCGACCAAAACGTCGGACCAGGCCCGAGCACCAGACAAATGACTGCGTTTGAATTGCAACTAGCACGGTAAATGATCCACTTCGCTTTGTTTGAGCATTGTTTAGTATCGAGTGAATGGTTTGCGTGTGAACGCGCTCTCTAATTACCAAATTTGGCCCGAGCCTGATCGGTGCTAATTTGGCCCGGGCCAAATCGTCTCCGTGTGATCGCGGCTTATGTGGGTCATGATTGTTGAGAGAAATCTTTCCCTTTATGTTGCAAATTAGCCATTGTCCTAGTTTTAACTTCTGATTTGTACCCTGTATAGGGTTTATGTTTCTGTTTGTACTCTTTCATAGAAATACGACAGATATCAAATGGAATCTTTGATTAAAGACACTGTAGACCGGTACACACTAATATGTCCATCCATCCGACCTACGAGCGATCATCTCATTAATGTGATAATTGCTCGTAAATCCGACAGCTACGTTTTACAACTAGAAATATATTAGATCAGATTCCTAATAATAAAATCATTACTATTAAGAATATGTTATTGATTATGAATAAATTCAAAAAGAGTTGAAAAAATATATTGCTTTGAATGGCCTTTAGATATTGGATAGGGCGATTTTGAATTATTTTTGGGGGTTTTATCAAGAAGCTCAAACTCCCTAAGGCGACAAAGTTTTTAAGGCAGATCTTTCCCGATTATGATCCCACCACATGAATTGTTCACGAAACTATTATGTATAAACACCTCACAATTAACGTAATGACTCAGTGACGTCCTGTTGCACAAGCTATATTACACCATGATAAAAAGCCTATTATAGTCGAGTTGGATTTCTCGATGTATAAATGCAGGGAGGGCTGGGAGCTTTATGTTCAATAACATTAGGTTCCAATGTTTGCTCTATGGATTTCAAAATAAAAGAAAAATCCACGTTTAAACGTGATATCTGTTTCATTACTCGTGATATATCGGGGAATCTCTGCAATGAAATTGGACGATTTCAAAAATATTACAAAATGAGCAAATTGCGATTCTTAGTGATTTTTGCTAAGAGTATTGATTCTAGCGTATACGCGGATTTGTGTGATATGTAATAAGTATCGTAGCGAATAATCAAAGTATCTACTGTAGCTAGATATGACAATTAAAAATCCCCCAGAATATCTCCTTCAAAATACCTTCATCCGTTCAAAAAAGATCACCTGGTAAAGATTTCCTAATATGTAGAAATCTAAAAAATCTAAACCCTAGGTAAACATACCCTGGGTAAAAATCCCCCAAATATTCATACTTTGTGATTGTCAAGAACATGTCAAAGCACGATGTTTCTCGAATTTGCAATGAGACTGAAATATGTTTGAACTTTTAAATGAAATCTTTCGTTGCGATAAATTCTTACGGATAAAATAAATTGTAAGAATTAATAAGAGTAATAAACTTTTATTTGTAATATCTTAAGATTCGAACTGGAATATTTTTGAATTACAGCTGTGCGATGCCATGAATTATTAGAAATAACGTACTTTTGATATTAAATATTTTAGATTCAAGCTAGTGTAATATATTTGAAATGTGCGATGAACCCCTTTACTAAGCTGTGCAATAACTACATGTATATGTACTAATTTAGTATCAATGAAACGTTAATCTGTAGTATGTTTTAATTTAAATAGCATAGTTTGTATGGGCATATTGACATCCTTACGGTGTTCATCAGTAAAATATGAATAAATTGGATATACGTATCAATAATACGAATTAATTGACTTATACTTATACTTATAATCCCTTCAAAGGGAGGGGATTACCTAATTTGAAGAATTGGGGATTTTTACCGAGGGGAGTTTTACTCGCTTACTTAGATGTTTTGAATTATTGACTTAATTATTTTATTAAGTTTAAGTCAATCACTAGTAAGTTTATTCATTGACCACTTGCATGATAGTTCTTGATATATTCATTATATGCAATGAAATGAAATGTAAGTTCATCACATTTCTGAACTCATTAATACCGATTTTAATTGTTTTAAGCCCCATAAAAAATATGTGATGTCATTATATTGAAAGCTTTATGTTTTATTAACATTGGCAGTAGTTTTCATAAATTTTCCTTGGCCTTTTTTTCCGTGGCCATTTTTTCCTTGGCCATTTTTTCCTAGACAAATTACCTTGGCCATTTTTTCCTTGGCCATTCTTTCCTGGCCATTTTTCCTTGGCCATTTTTCCAACATTCTGGGGTTTTTTACAACTAACCCTTAGCAATGCACTGTAATGAACAATTTACTTTGTTTTGCTAAATTAACTACTTGTAATCAATTCACTATAGAACTGTGGTCGATCCTAACAAAGAGTCCGGCGTGCTATTCTAAACTTCAGTGGACAAAAATCTCTTTCTAAAAATTATATTGCTAAGATATTCTTAGTCTTCATCCTTCAGCATGAACTCTAGGCCTGGATATATTTCGGATTCATTAAATGGTATCATGTGTGTGTAGAACGTTTGGGCGAAGGTATTATCCCCCTGGATCACGCGTAAAACAAACAGAAAACATATTTTCATACATAGGTCATCGCATTATAGAAATTGAACTGTTGAAAGTTGTATTAAATCTCTATAGATGAAACACTTTTAAGGAAAATGCATTATGTTTGTTGTTTCTATATAACTACTATCGAATGTGCGCCTCGGGCTCAGTCAACTCGCCATCTTCATGATTGAAATATTTGATTAGGCAGTCCTATCAAAAGTGGCGTTAATTCATACAAGCGAAAAATTTGTTGTTTCTAAAGGTTTTTGTTACCGGCTCGTCTACACGGTAATGGTCGAAATTCCCCGGTAAAAATCCCCTAAGAATACCAATTAAAGAGCTTATGATTTGCTGCCGCTGGTATGTTATCGTTTGTATTGCAAAATTAAGTCCAAAATAACTGGAATCGTTTTAAAGGATTTCTGTGAAAATTTTCAATTTTTCCCCACACGTCAACAAGTGCCTTTCAAATCAAGATCGATTCCTCATACGTAAAAACGATTGAAGCAATTTTTGCAGTTTAATTTATTTATGGTTTGATACGTCAAGATTTCAGTTCAAAGGGCAACATCATCGCTTACGTTAGCGAAGCTTGGTATACAAGCAAGCTGACAATAACAAGCCACTGAATTTTATCGGTTTAGGGTTTGTATAGCTCATTATCTATAGAAAGTCAGTGATTAAGTCCTAAGTAAATATTGCTCAATTAAAGAGAATTCATTATGACAATGTACAAGCGATGACAGGCCTATGAGGCACCCGTAAATCAAAAATGTATTTCACGGATTTTGCTGTGCGATGCGATAAATTATTGAAACTTTTTATTTGAAATATCTTTGAAATACTATTTGAAATTTGAAATATTATTTTACCTGTGCGATAACTTTTAGTATGAGTGTAGTATTAATGAAGTATTTCAATGTTTGGATAAACGTTGGAAAAATGGCAGGGGGAAAATTGCCGCTAAATAAACATTAGAATTTGCAAGTTTTGTAGTAACTTTGAATTGTTAAATTTTACTGGACATTGGTGTATGCTGAATATCACGAACAACGAAACATATATCTCATAAAAACGTTGATTGTCTTTTTCAACTTTCATCATTTCAATAACAATCAATCGATTTTTAAGTCGATTTAATTACCGGGATAGCGACTATATGCGTTTGTGCTTTTAATCAACTAGTTTCCGAATCCGTGGTATGTCGATCAAATAATAATTTTCAAGTCGAGAAAAAGTAAGATGCATTCTATCAACTAATTTCAATGTAAAGACTATAATGCTTCGTATATGAATCAATACTAAAGCATTCATACCACAGGCCACTTAATCTTAAGCTTGATTGTGAGAGGTGTTTAAGCATGATGGTCACATGAGTAATTAATTGGTTGTGTCACAAAGGGAGAAATCTGCCTTAGACATAACATCCCGATATCTGGAGTTCTGGGCTTAGTAACGCATGTTTAGAATGAATTTTATCCGATATTTTTATAACATAATGTTTTCTCTCTGCAAATTCCTGACGTTTTCTGGGTGCTAACGTTCAGTGGCTAGTAGGCTGGATTGTATTTTCCCTTATTTCATAGATATCCATGCATATAAACTTGAACTGAACTGAATGGGAACTGAGTTCGGTTAGGAGTAAAAACCTCCTTATCAACTCCTATTTCTGAATTGTATATAAAGGAGTGAAGAATGAAACAAACCCTCATACCGAATACACTTTTACGTATAAATGAGAATAATGCTCAAGAGGACAATGGCTAATTTGCGACCGTAAATGAAAGAAATACGACTCGAATAATTTTTTTTTTATCATGCGTGACACGCGAATCTCCTATTAACACTAGTAATGAGAGAAGAATCCACACGAATGAAATGTATCAGCTTCATAATGATCTTTAATCCTCGAATGACCATTCTTAATTAACACAAAACACTTAATATAAATGATTTGTATCGATTACTATAGAATTTCCATTTAAAGAATGCATGTATCAAATTACGTCCATTGACTCTGAAAATGAACCTTTGAACCCGTAAATTAGCTAAACTCGTGCCGTTAAGCTATTTAGATTTATCGCAGTCTTGTGAAAATTTGTAACCAGTCCTAATATATTCCCTGTATAATCAAAACTTAATTTCTATGTTATGCACGTGTTTTAATTACGATTTCCCCTCTACAAGTTTATCGGGAAGGGCCTGATTACAATCTGATTACAATTGATTGTCAACAAAGTTATAGCAATTTACTGTTAGACAAAGAAAATACAAAATCTATTTAGTTTTCTAAAATTGTATGTAGGCCTATGTCTCATACCGTCTCATTACCTCGAACACTGTGTATCGTATCACCCGAAATTCATAAATCTACCGGCTTTAAGGCTTAAAAAAACTAATTACACCCAAAACACCTATCTTTCTAAAATTTCAGGTTATAGCGTTTAGTGGTGGGAGGAAAAATTCCTCCCTAAATCAATATACTTTGAATCTAAGACTCGGGTTAATTTTCTTTCAGATGACAAATGACAATATTTCGAATATCAGACCAGGTCCATTTTCCTTCGTTTGACCATGGACGTATAAACTAGATTATACGTCCATGGTTTGACATAGGGAGGAACAATCCTCCCGACGTCGATACTTTGAATATCAGACCTGAAGGTCAAATTCTCTTCGTTTGACCTTGGGAGGAATATTCCTCCCAAAGTCAATTCTTTGAATATCGGACCCCATGGTCAAGTTTCCATCGATTGACATTGGGAGGAATATTCCTCCCGCAGTCAATTTCCACAATAGCGGTCCTCTTAATGGGTGGCTCAGATTTCTATTGTGCGCCTATCGCGCTTCCTGTGAATCACTTCCGTAATCTTTTCTGTAAATGTGAAGACCTCGGGGGCATTATGTTCTCTAAAGCCCAATATTATCCCAAATTCCGGACTGTTAATAGGTTGATTTTACGGCAGAGTCGACATGTTTCAACAATTTTTAACTGTTCATTTATGAATATTTGAGGACTTATGAACTAAAACTTAGTTAAATTTTTGATACATTTTGAGAAAGTCACAAAACATTTGAGACTGCGTTATTAGGCTTTTTCGACATTGACAGCCAAAGACGTAACTTAACACGCTAACTTAAGCACAACCGTCTCAGATGCTGTAAGTACTTGACGTTTTGCGTAATTTTTTTTTTTGTAATGCAATATTTGGATTAGTAATCAGTCGTGCTAACGTACATGCAGAATTGGATTCATTGAAATTATGGAATGATAATTCATGGGCGTCACGAGTCCTACGACATACCCTTGATATGAAGCTTTTTTAATGTTAATCATTGACTTGTTTTGGAGTAAACTGAATATCCCTTAAAATACCAATGCCACGTGGCTTGGTGTCTATGCTCTACGAGACTGTAGTAATAGATTTTCACAACAAACTCATGATTTCAAATAGTCTCCTAACATATCTATATATTATTTCGCTCCTTACCTAAGTAATTCTTACATTTGATTGCTTAATTACAGATGGAAAGAGGTCAGATGGCATGAAAATCGACTGTGGCTGACTAATTGGCACGAGTAACCAAAATGCTTCAATCATCAGGGGTAGACAAATTAGCCGAAGATGAATGAAAACTTCACCTTGATGATCATCAGTTGATTTTGCTATAATCATTTGCCTGGATATATCCTTCATTTCAAAATCTGTCTTCAGTAGAATTTCTTTCAATAAAATATTTTGAAGATTGAATTTGAATTGATCTTAAAACCAGAGAAAGCATTCAGAAATTTAGAAAATCCTTGACTCATAATCAAATTCTGTGAAGTCAGTTAAGGTCTTTTTGGTCGAATCAAGCCGAGGGCTCAGGTGACTAAAACTAAATTCCTCACTGTCTTATAATGCCGAGTACGACGGAGTTTACACACTGAAACACGTTGGGCTGTGTAAGTGTAATTTGTATAAGTCCACAATATAATGACCGCCCTGCCCCGCTGCATCTGAGACGTCAACAAGTTAGACTGTATTGCTTCGATGACAAACTGACTCCTACGCAAGATAACCATCCAATTCAAATGTAAATTAAGAAAGAAAACAACAAAACTAGTTGCGTTGATCAACAAAAATAAATCAATAGTTTATTACAATACTTCAATTTCAAAATAAGGATAGGAAAAAATTGAACAATAAGTGTGTTTGCCATGCGTCTTTAAATATTTCCCAAGAATATGTCTTTGTCTGGCCACCACCTGCCTCGACGTCAGACTTTTTCGAGATTTTCGCTAAAAATACGAAACAAGACAAAATTGATGGATGGGAATCATACATGCTACATTTACTTTTACTGCGAACATTGGAATGAGCTAAAGCAATTTTCTAGGAGGAAAAATTGAGTCAAATGATGTTTCAAAATCTGAACGGGAAACGTTTTACTGAATTGTATGGCTAATGGCAAATACATGTTTATATTGATAAGGTAAATATCTGTATAAAAGGTTGTATAGCAACTTGAATTGAAGGATTAATGCAATAGGTCTCTTATTCTAAAAGACGAGTGAGCCATACTTACTAGATTGGTCATGTGAATCAACATCAAATTTAGAACTATCATCCATTTTTAGTTTTCAATCAAAGACCAACCTATGAAATAAAGTACATATTTTTCTGATAACAACCTGGAATAAATTAAAATAAATCTGAGGAATTCACCAAATTTCTGTATCGAACCCCTAATAGGGCCTATATAACCTATAGATTGATACTTACATACGACAAATTGACGAAGAAACTTCATTTGACAGTATACAAACTCGCGGACAAACTCCCAAAATGAATCATGTCCTATTCACCTAGAATCAAACAAAATACAACTAAAAAAATTCACAATACAGATTTCGGTTTCGAATCCTTCAAATAGCTGTTTACTTACATGAAACGAATTATCAAACTACTTCTGCCGACAGCATACCAACTCGCTGACAAACCCCCAAAATGAAACGTGTCATGATAAACATCTGGAATTAAACGTAATAAAGCTACAAAATTTACAAAATGTCGGTTTCGAATCCCTCAAATAGCCTTACACTTACAAATGATGGATTATCAAACAACTATGAACTCCCACAAAGCCACATGTCTTTGATAATCTACAGTGAAAACCTGGAATTAAATGAAATAAATCTTAAAATTCCGATTTGAACCCAACGTAGGCCCTCTCTCTACTTGTAGGCCTAAGATCTTGAAATAGGATAACTAATGTTATGATGAAAGAGGCATAATGGTTCGGAAAAAATTGAATTCAATATGGCTCTTGGCCCGGCAAAGTTTGCTTTTGAAATATCCTTTTGATTAGGCCTAGTTACACATTTTAAAAGCAAATTTCATTTTGCATCAAACTAAAAGCGGCTTTGTTGAGGAAAAGATTCGTTTGAGCCTAGAACCAATTTCTTCGTCAAAGCGTGATGCGCAATTTTGACTGGGTCTTTATTTTCACGTGGTAGTGGACAGAAAATTTGAATAGGCCTAAATAATAGAATAATCTTTCTTATTAGGTTTCATGATAAAGATGCAGCATTAACAACATATAGATTAATGCTTATCCTTTACGGCGCTATTGCACTTTCGTACCCCCCTCCCAAAAATTTCTATTTCTGCATATTATCAATCAGGGAGGTCTGTAGAGTCAAAATAAATTACTTTTGACAAAAAAATAATTTTTTCCAAGTCAAAATTCTGATAATTTGGGGCCGATTTCCTCGATTCAAACCGACGGGTCGGCCATGTTTCCGCACTAATTACCACCTAAAAACATCTGAATAAATATATCTCAATAAATTTAATTGTATTGAATTGATAAAATTTCGTTTTTTGGCGTATAACTTTTCTTCATCAGAACCATCTTTAAATAAATAGCTAAGTATGAAAATAATGCAAACATAAGCGTCATTTTCAGAGATGGTTATGTTTAAAAACATGGTTTTTGCTAAGTTTTAATGTCATGACATTTCAGTGGAGGGTTAGAAACTTTGATTGACATTCAATATGGCGTTGTTGACGTCGCAAATCGGCGAATTTACACGCGATTTAGGGCCCAAAATAACAAAATTTTAACCTATAAAAAGTAAGTTTTTGGGTCAAAAGTTACTGATTTTGAATCCCTAGACCTTCCTGATAATAAATATGCTGAAATAAAAATTTTTGGGAGGGGGGTACGAAAGTGCAATAGCGCCTCTTTTACAATTAGGCTTATGTTTCAAAGGCCACATGTTACGCCCACAGTTGGTCGAACAGGGGTTAGGCATTGATGGTAGAGGGGCTGTGTGTGTGAAACAGAGAGATAAAAATGCACGGGAACGAGTTTGTCGAGTGGAGCTTATTATTCCATCAGGGATAGTGATTAGTGTACTATAGTCATGTTATATATCAAAATGTTCCTTATTAGTTCCGCTGCATCGCTAAAAACAAATTGAGATAGGTTTCCCTGCATTTTTTTACATATTACATCACTTACAACGATAAACGTCCGTCGCTGACTGAAAAATTCACAAAAACGTCCGCATTGAGAGCGCCACCGCACCAATTCAAATTGGATCGGAAACCCTCCAGCGATGCACTCTATGATCTTTAGAACCTGTCTTTGCTGACTGGGAATAAGATATTTCTCAGCGCGAAGGGGGTGGGGCGCAGCGTCACCAGGTCCCGCTCCGCGAGGAAGCTAGATTTTAAAAGAAATGAGTGCACGCCACGGCCGTGACCACTTGTTAGTGACGTCATCAAGAATGATGGCTCCGAGGATCGCCACACCACAGGTTACTGTGAATAAATGGGATTCGACCATTCAAAAGTTCAAAATGTACTTTCTTGTTTTGTAAAACAAGGTTATTCATGTCGCTATATAAAGCATTTTGTTTGAAACATTCTTTAATAATGTTTGTTGAGTTTAAAGCCAATTGTCGTTGTGTAATTCGATACTGGTCACTGACATCAAAGTTTTAGTTTCTGTTCACATGTTTCGACTTGTATGTTCTATCTTTTAATACAGGCCATGTGATTAATTGCGTATCACTCCATTAGTTTAAAAAGAGAGCACATATTTCGATATTGTTAAATAATTAACTACATTTTTTTCTGTCACACGTTGATTTGTACCCATCACCTATAAAATTCAAATGTACGTGATGTATTCTGTAAGCTATGTAAGCTTGTTCTTAAAAATACACTATGAATTTTCAATTTGTACTGACCATAATAGTTTATTTTTCGTAAATAAAATTTATATTTTAATTAAATAATTTCAAAATCTTTTCTATGCCCTCTGCAACAGAAAGTTACTAAGGACTATTACATATTCAGATGTACGTTGATAATTGATTTCAATCCTCCCGTCAAATAATTGAACATTATTTCGGAAGATGTAGGTGGCGCACAATCATAATACATACAACTCATCAAGCTGACGAGTCGTTTCCGTAACCAATGTTACAGACGGGTAACCAATCTACTCGACTCCGCAGACAATAAACGACCCGAGTAACCCCCAATTTGACTATAACTATAAATTATGTTATGTTAAACCGCATTGGTGTGACTTGACACGTCAAATGCGTATCCCGTATTGATATATTTCTATTATCCACTTTTCAAACTATGAATAGCACGCCTGCTCAGAAAACCCGTTATCGCTGCTTTGCAGCTAAATTTTGTATTTGAATTCTATTATTCTTTAACATCTTATTAAAGACCCAACGTATTGTTCATTATTTGGATCATTATTCCATTGATCAATAAATTTCTTTGCCTTTGTTAACTGTTCCAAATATAACTGTAAATCTAGGTTATTAAATTTTATTTTATTTTCTACTTTTTCTAAAGGCCTTAGGTTCTTCCAATTCCAAATTAGTTTTTTATTGTATTCATCCTTCATGTTAAATATAGATATCGGTTACACATGATCAATATAATTGTCATAATTATCTATATTCATTTTATCATCGAATTGAAATATAATCCATGATTTAAGAAATTTATCTGAACAACCTAATAAATTAGATAGTGTTTCTGAATGCGTTTCTTTACTGAATAATTTTGATAATCTAGTTCTTAAACATTGTTTCAATTTAAAATTAAGATCTGTTTTGTATCGTTCTCTCATATATTCTGTTATATAATCACGGTTATCTTTTTTCCAATCTCTAATATATTCTGGATTATTTTCTCTCCATTGTTTGTTTGTTTCTTTACATTTTTCTAGATTATTTAGATAATATTGTTTACTTTTTTCTTTGCATTTTTCAGTATTATTTATATAATATTGTTTATCATATGGTTTTTTGCAACTTTTACAAATATTTCGTAAACCATCTTTATTCGTCTTATGATTATAATAATCTGTAAATGGCTTATCTAATTCACATTTAGAACATGTCTTCTGATAAATATTTATAACACCATTATTGTTTATATTTACAGTTTGTGATTGTTCCGGGTTCATTTATAATATATATTTTTATAAAGATTGATTAACATTTTAGATTCCTCTTCCAATTCTTCGACTAACGTCATCCTTTTTCATTCCTCGCTGCTTTTGATAAGTCGTTTCGATTCCTTGATATCAAAATCATACCAGTTACAATATCCGCGTCACATGCGGACATTGATGTCCGGTTTTGCTTAATGCGTATGCGCTAATCATAATTATATATTCATTCTGTAAAATAGAAACAACCGAACATAAAAATATTCAAACGCTTGCGCACTGGGCAAGACCGGGCATTCAGGCCCGGTTTTGACCAATGCGCATGCGCTAACCATAATTGAAACGGCCGAACAAAGAACATTCACCAAGCAGATTTACATAATACATATACGGTAGGGTCTGAAACACGGCCCCGGCCGCGGCAACGGCCACACGTCTGAAACACGGTCCCGGCCCCGGTCCCGGCCGCGGCCGCATACGTCTTAAACACGGCCGCGGCCGCTCTTTGTTTTCATTTAAATTGTCAAATGAAAGAAAAAGAGATTTTCTACTATCTATCAAAAGTCCAAATATAGACTAGATAGATAGTAGAAAATCTCTTTTTTCTTTCATTTGACCATTTAAACGAAAAAAGAGCGGCCGCGGCCGTGTTTAAGAAGTGTGCGGCCGCGGCCGGGACCGGTGCCGGGACCGTGTTTCAGACGTGTGGCCGCGTCTATAATTACAAACATTTTTTCAATTGCCGGTAAATATTTAACCAATCAACAAATGTTAAACTTAATCATTGGAATTTTTGGAGTAAGTCTAAATGTTTTTGAAATTCTTATATAGTTTCTTCGTCGATCTTTTGTGATTCTTGTGCTTCTACGCCAATTTCTATTGGTTCGATATCCATTGCTGTCGATTCCTCAGAAAGAGTATCTTGAGTTTCTCTATCGCTTCTTGATGCGTATGACATTTTATTAATCTAAAAGATATTAGTGGTAACTCTAATTATCCAAAAGATATACTAAATACACTTAAATATATCTAAAGGTTTCATATTTAGTAGCCCCCTTTCCCTACTTCATAAAAACTACAAAAAACGGTACTTACATTTAGATTTAGAACTGTAAACCTTAACTACGAATTGTGTTTCGATAGATAAATCCTAAGCGTTCTGTATACACCATCTATTCAGTTCGGGCGCGCCTTCCAGAATGATCTTATGCGTCTGCGGTTTATTATGACTCATTATGTCTGGCGGTCGTCATGGAAACGCATGACAGCTGTGAATTTATAGGCTTAATGAAATAGTTCTTTACATGAAATGTAACAGGTGTTTTTAGTAATCAAAAGCTATGTATTATATACATACAAGGCTCAAATAGAGTTGCCGGTTTTCTAACCACTGATTAAAGTCGCAGAATGCGGTTGATTCTGTGAAATTCTATTCCATAATTCAACCAATGTCTTTGCTTTAACCAGTTGATCTAAATATAACTGTAAATCTAGTTTATTAGATTTAATTATGTTTTCCTTCTTTTCTAAAGGTTTTAAATTTCCATTATTCTTATTTCTAAGATGACTTTTAGATTTTAAATGTTCATTATAATATCTTTTATCACTGAATGGTTGATTACACGTATCACATTTATATATTGATTTTACATGTTGAACAGTAGTACTTATTTGCTTCCATTTTAATACTAAATTTTTTATAAAAATTGATTTTAAAAGTTATTCATTTATATGTTATTCATATATATTAAATATGAATATTTTAAGAGTAATAGGGAAAATGGGCTTTCATATCAAAGGTTGAAAGGGCGGGCGAGCAAAAAATGAAAAATAAATTCGAGCGTGCGAGAATTTATTTTTAATTTTTTATGAGCTCGACCTTTCAAGATGAGAAAAAGGAGACCTCTTATCAATCTTTCAGTACAGTGTAAAATGGATATGATGGCATATTGACTGCACCGATTTACTGATCGTATTAAGACCAATTGAAGGAATATTTGAGTTCAAAAGATTAAGTGGGAATACCAAAAATCGATCCCAGACAAAAATATGATAATGTTTTCTATGCGTGCGCTGGACTTAATTATTTGATGTCTTTGCTAATTCAGATGCAGTGACTTGAGGAAGAATCGCATAAGTTGCGATTAAGTGTTTTTTTCCAAATTTGTATGAAATCTGCTCCCTAGGGCAGTTGATATGTATAACCTCTTTAGAAAGTGTTATGTCCTCCAGGCCTCGCATTCCCACTCGAGAATTTTTTTTTTTTTAATGGATTTCATTGTATGTGATTCCTTCATTTGTGGTTGGCTCAACCAGAAGCTTCACTATATGAGGACGGAGAGAATTTCTATGTGCGCGATCTGAATAATGTTTGACTAGTCTGCTCGACTCCCCCGAAAATGGTACTTTTACCATACGAAGGGAGCGAATCTAAATGACATGGTTTCCAGAGCGAAGGCTCTTTGACTGACTGTGCAACTGAGCATATATTCATACAAATCATTCATTAAAGCATTATCCATTCTCCACACTGTAAAAACTATGAACACCTGATAGAATACAAAGAACTGCATCAAATTTTAGAACACCAAATCGCACAGAACACCATCTAGAACATACTGAGAGAACATCAAGAACACATCAATCCTAAAACGCTGAGAACACTAAGATCACAAGCCAGTGAACAGCTGGAACGTCATGCAATGAACATGTAGAACATTATACAGGGATGAAAACAGGAGGTATTGAAATCCGCGGAAATTTTTTAACATTATGAATTTACCTTTACACTATATAACCTACTGGAAAACATTTAATTATTCACTGACCATATATCATTCCTAATTGAAAAGCGATCGCCGTACGGAACGCAGTGGCGCTAGCAGTCGGTACTGAGGCATCATTATGATAAGGCATGTGAGCACAGTGGCGCTAGCAGTCGGTACTGAGGCATGATATGTTAAGGCAAGCGAACACAGTGGCGCTAGCAGTCGGTACTTGGGAATTCTTATTTCAACGCCGGCGCGGTCCATTGCTAGTAGGATAACGATTCTCATTTCCTCGGCTAAGTAAAGGGGGCCTTTGAATTATTAAGTTACGGATTCTGAAATTCACTCCTAGACAAAAACCAATGACACAAAGATAATCCGATAAGGGAATCTTTTTGAGTTTTATTATTTCAACACACAAGAAGAGATATTAAACTATTTAATTTGCCATGTTATACAGTATTACAATCACACGGGATCCAGATCACGCAGGAATCAGTTAAACCGTAAACTTTCAAACAATTTAGATTAAACTAGTTTAAGAGTCCAGTTTAACCATCTCTCGTTCTGAAACTATTTTCACCTACAACGGAAAATGATAGTTCTAACAAAACAAACACGAATTATAGCCATGAATTACAGGTTAAGGACAAAGAATATAAGCCGAGCAAAAATTCAATTTCTACTGTACCGCCGACGCTTCTCTGCTAATTTCTGAAGAATCTCATTTCGATCGGCCCTTTTGACTTTGGCCTGGGCGGCTGCTGCATAAACGATCCTAGCTCTTTTCGCCGTCTCGATATTCGTTTCTCCTGCTTTTCGTTTTGCGATTGTTTCAGTTTTCCGTGCTTGGATCGCATTTAAATGAGATTCCCGCTTATAAACTTGTGCAGCTGAAGCCATGTTTACGTTCAAACCCGTGGGACGGATGGGATCGCGGCGAATGTCATTTCTATTGAAAAAATCCACAGCCGACTTTCCAGCCAACCAATACTTCACTGTCTGTAAGGCACTGTATGTTGATATATTCAACCGGTTGGATGTAGTTTTTTCAACTAGTGGTCATGTGAAGCAACTTAGGAGCGCAAAACCATTTTTGAAAGATTAGGACATGCTTTAGCCACGTGCGACCACCATTCGTCTATAGGCACCGGTATTGACTCATCTTCACCCGTCAAGGGATTCGAACCCACTACGCTAAAGCTGTTCGCCGAACCCCTTGACCTCATGAGTCGTTGGAGTCGTTACTAGCCGACCAGAATCCGGTCGTACCAATCACAGCGCTTGTAACAAACGACTTTAGGCTTCTATTGGTTTTTCCCGTTAAATGGACCAATCAGGGGACGTTTTACTGAACAAGGAAGTATTTCGGAAATCGATATATGACGACATGCGCAACAGCGCCAGTAATGAAATCACGCTTCGTGAGGTCAGGGGGCTGGTAGAAGCGAGTTCGGGACCCCTGGCAAGCGAGGATGGTATTGACTCGTCAGAAATAGCTCCTGGGAGTGTCTTGTCAGCCGTGTAACGGTGTACCTCAAGTTGGTAATTATCAACCTCATCTGAATTCAGAACATGTGTTGCTATATTTGGCAAATCCTTTAGATATTTCAAGGTCAAGGTATGACCGCGACATGCTGGATCAATTGCAGCTATACGTGACAGTGTCTTACTGTTAAGCGGTAGTTTCTTTGCCAAATATTTAGCACAAGAGATGTAGGCCTTTCTGACTTTGTCGTAAAATTCATTGACAAGTGGATCTTTTGGATTCTCACTGATAATTTTTGAGGCTTTGTCTCCAACAAACATTTCACTCGGTTTCATCGTACAAAGATCAAAATCGACACTAACGAATTTTCGATCATCGGCAGGGATCTTGTCAGGCCGAATAAAGCAACAGAGAAATTCCCGGAATACACTGACTTGTTCATCAATGAGCTTATGTATCAACGGCTATCGCTTTTGAACTTTCAGAACGTATTTTTTCAGAACAGGCAAAACTGAAATCAGGAAATTCAGGTACATAACTGTCCGTTTTCGGTCGACAATCAATCGATCGGTAATTCGATTTTTTCTTGCTTTTCCGTCCTCAGTAAGTTTCTTGTTTTTTACAGTTGACTGTATCTCTTTAATGCGATCTCCGCGTGCAGGTTCTGAAATACCCAAGCGCCGATAAATTTCTACGCAACGGGCTAGATATATAACGCGATCACCTGGATTCAAAAAGCCGAAGTAGAACACTGTGTAGGCTTCTAACTTACGTTCTAAATCAACAGCGGCATCGTGCAAAGACAGCCACCTGGTAACAAAATATCTTTCGGGCATCGTGAAGTTAAATCCGAACAAAGAACATATTTCACGAAGGTAATCATCGCGCAAGTCAGGTGACCATTTCAAATCATCGTACATATCTGTAATTAGCTTTTCGATCACTTTATCAAAACAATTGTTAAACTGTTTTGACGAATTGTGTACGTGGTGCGCCGAGTCGCCGTCGATGTTTAGAAGGTGAGGGACTTTATCACGCAACCTGGTCTCGAACCCGGAACTGCAGCCACGCATGACATTACATGAATCAACAAGAACGGACATTAAATGATCATAAGATATCTGCCGACGGTCTAACTCGCCATTGATCTCGTTAAAAATACTTTCACTTTTAGCCGAGATGACCTCAAGTGAAGAGACATGACGAAACACGATTTTTTTCTCGACGGGTGAATAAAATCTGGCGAGAATAGAAAGAACTTTTTTCAGACTTAAACTTGTTGCTTCATCGATGTTGAGAGAGAAGAAGTTCTCATTTAGTTCTTCATTTAACTGATCTGAAAATGTCTTGGCCAAGCCATGTTCCATTTTGTACGATGCTGTAACTCGGGACATTTGTAAGTGCGACAGGGCATTTCTGTCTTTACATAAGGCTTTAATCAGATCTATCACATCCGGAACAATGCTAAATGACATGATTTTGTCGGCAATGAATGCAAGCAGCATAGCCTCAGAATGAAGAACCCGGTCCTGCACTGGAATGAAAGGTTCAACTTTCGGACGACTGCTCTCATTTACAGTGGATGGTGAATCTTTAAATGCTTGCCAAAGACCATACGGTTTCTCCTGTTGTGATGTTGAAGACCATGCAAGGTAAACATTGAAGACTCAATCGATTGTCTGTTTTTATTTATTCTTAGACCGAATGTCTAGGCCTCAAATTATTTGATCTAATTTCATATCTAAAAGCTGCAAATACAATTCTGCAGCCGGGATTCCTGCAGAAATTTTTTCCACAGAACAAACTAAGGTACCGACTGGGTAAAATTGTTGGTTCAAAAACAAAGGAGGCATACCTGGTAGTTTGTAATTACTTCTTCTGTCTTTATCTATATCTTTGTGTTTTTTTTGATTTTACGTGATCAGTAATAGCAACGTTTCCCCGTGCACCATAGTTTATTTCGCTGTTGCACCAGATGCATAATGCTCTTCCAGCAACGCTGATTTTTCTTATACATTCAACGAGGGGAACATCGTCGATAACGGTCTCTAACCAATTCCATTTCCACGGATTTTTTAATCCTTTATCAACCCCCCCCCTGATGGGTCTACGGAATAGCACCTGTCTATGATCTTACGATCCATGACGAACAAACTGCTAATAGCACCCCAGCATTCAAAACAAAACTACGGCGCGGGAAGCTTAATACAATAGACAGACAGGTAGACGCGGTGATACGCGCACGCTAATAGTTTTCACGTTAGATTATTGATTTTTTTACACACACAATCTGATCGTACTTTGTAGCGATATATAAATAGAACGCTTTTATTGTTCGGTTCGGTAGGCCTATGTTATCGCTAACGATATCTGATTCAGAGAGAATGTCACAGAGTCCACCACCCCCCCCCCCCCATTTCTCAACGGATTTGCACTGATCTCAAGAATGATAAAAATGGGCCCTTGTCCGCGGAAGATTTTCATCCCTGATTATATTGGAACATATTCAATTTGCATCAAATTTTGGAACAAGTGCCGGTCAGAACATGTTCAGGCTCATTCAAAAACGTTCTAGCTGATCCATTAGAGGAACTGAAAGAACATTTACTGAAGAACAATTGAAATTCAAAACATAGGAATGTATTTAAAACTATCTAGAGATACGAAAACATAACATTTATACATAAATCTTAAATTGGCCAAGTCAATTTTACACATATCTCTGCACTATTGTAAAAGGCCAAATATCGTAACAGTTATTGAGATCAACATCTCTTATTGTTAATTCTATCAAATTTATAAGAAATTATCAAAATGCAATAGACAGATTTGCTGGTCTACAACTACCCCAGTCTACCCCGTTCTTTCATAAGCATGCATGACATCGCCTGTCAAGAAAGGAAGTTTCCTAGAACAATTTAAAATGATAACTAGTGAATATTTCTAACATGAAGGACCACATATCTAACCATTTCTCTAATCTAATCTATTACATTTCATTAAAGCATTAAACGCGCCTGGTGTTTTAACAACCTTCAACACAAATGTTGTATGGCTATATTTCCCGCCAATAGAGGTAAATTAAAATTTGTAAGTTGTCCCAATCTTTGTACCATTCCAGTATTCCACCAATGGCAAATCAGATATTACATTCTATACCTTTTGAAATCAATTATATTATTTTTAGATTCGAACAGCCGTGTTAACCAGGTTCAGAATGAAATAACGAGACTAGTTCTATAGTTAACTATTCATTTGACGCACGAGTTTTCGCCACTTATGTGCAGTAGTTTCATCGATAGAATGTTGCAAAAGCTTGTGCGCCAAATAAATAGTTAGTCTATATGGTACTACTTGTCTCGTTATTTCACTATATTATCTTGAATCTAAAGATAGCTTATGGAAGATAATCGATCACCATTGAGTTCTAGGTTAGGGTTACATGTAGTACATTATAGTACATATCACATAACAAAATGCATCATATCTAACAATAATTACATGTACTGGGGTACTTATTGAACTAAATACAGTTTTTCAAAACAAAAGTGACCATTGACACAGATGGCAAGTATTCTCTATAAAAGGCTTCATTTTCATTTATATTTGCTGTCAAATAAACAGGAATAAAATTTACTTTACATTACTCTCGATTTTAACTACTGGGTACTAATCTCGGCATCTAGCCCGAGCCACCAATTAAATTATCCTTCCCCGAACAGTTATAATAGAGGGAATATTAAGTCAGACCACAGGGAAACGATATTTCCTCTTATGTTTCATGGTAAGAAATTAACCAGAAATTCTCAATCACACAAAAATAACTTACCGAATAATAGTTTCCACCATCAGATTGCCTCCAGACATTAAACGTAAATCCAAGCTAATTCTCAATGATATCGTTAAAGAAAGCCCTGATGGTATCAGGACAATTGCCCCGCAAATTTAGTCTTTTTAATCTTAAAGTAACACAGATATTTACTTCAAATTAATTAGACAAAGTGAACTAATTCTAGCTATTTACTCTAGGACTGCTTTAAAAATTTTGATTGGCTAAAGTAACACTGAAACTAATTCCAATAGATTAGCCAACGTTAACTGCTGCACTAATAAGTGGACTTATTAACTTTCCTATAATTTGGTAAGTGAATTATATTTACTCAAGGACTGATTTAAAGTTTTTTGATCTGCACGCAACATCAGTAATATTCTATATCTTATGAATCTATGTTCAATAATATACAAATGAATTTCTAAGTAAAGTATATAGGTGGTGTTAATCCAAATCAAAAAGGATTTTATTCGGGGGGGGGGCAATTGTCCTAGGGGGCAGTTATCCGGGGGCAATTGTCCTAGAATCAGCCCTGATAATAATTTTAAAAATTTAAAATGAAACTTAAATCATTTTAAGACCACTGTCTCTCGAAAATCTTTACTGGATAAAAATTGCTAATACATACAGGTAATGATCTCATTACAGTCTTTCAAGTGCGAGAGATAACATTGGGTTGACATCATTTACATGAAATGTTTCAGCAGTTTTGTTGTGCGGTTACCATTTCTGCATCCTTTTTTCAGTAATACAGTTTGTAGAAAAGATAATGACTCCTTATACAGGTGCGGGTAATGTAGATCGAAGACAAAATACATAGCCAATAAACTAAATATCGCAGCTGCAATGCCTCTCAATACTTCATTCTTACGTTTTATATCCGTGCACTCAATGCACATTGTTCCTATGCTGATAAACAGTTGTGAACAATCACTGAGCGCTAAGATAAGTAGGAACTCTGATTTTCCTGTGTCCCCTGTGAAATCTTTTTCCTAAAAAATACAAATCATTCTCTGTTGAAGACATGATAACTGACAAATAAACTAGCCTGATAACCTTCTACATACATCAATGATTTTAATGAATCCCTTCGAATAATTATAGCTTGTTTCTTTTATCAAGAAATCAATCACTTCCATCTGCTGCTTATCATCCTACAACAAAAGAAATGTGTCAATTATACGAAATACTACCATGAATATCAAGCAAACAATAAATGTATGGTGCAGACTGATATTCATTAGATCATTAAGTAGACCATGGAGAAACCCTACCTGTAGCTTTGCAGTTCGCAAGCAATTTCATCTTAGTCATCATCGATTTGTATCGCTTATTGAATTCACTAATCGTAGGAAATCCATCGACATTGATGTATAATTCTTCGTTAATCTGAAAAAATCACATGGGCAACTAGCCATCAGCGCGTTTCATGTTGGTGTATGTATTCATAATCTTGGCTGAAAATGGACTGAATTATTATGTGGAAATAATGCTTCTTCAAATTAGTTTCTAATAGATAGCAAGATGTCCTTTACATGTATCACACAATATTTAACATTTTTATAAAACAAGATGGTAAAATAATGGCAAGATAGCCAAAGTACAAACACTTACATAATCAATGTATTGGAAAAACCTGTATTTGGAAATTAGGGAATGGATGTCGCCGGATTCCTCGATTTCCATCCTTCTTTCCTGCTTTGTTTCCCTCATTAATCGAGTAATGCGTGGACGGTCCAGAATAGTTTGCGAACCTAACGCTACGAGTTGTTCCATTTTCTCTGAGGATAAAGAACCATCTGAAATTATCAAAAGTCATACAATAGAGTGCATTCCATGGCAATTTTGATAGATTTGCGTAAAAAATTCAAGAAAACAAGTGGCTGACAACCTCCCATTCTTACGAAATTATTAACTGAAAGTTATTTACTGTCTACTGTACTTGTTACTCTTACTTCAAACCAGCTCAAAACCAGCTCAGGGAAGGTGTGAACTATCGTTCAATTATCAACTCACCTGCTTCTTGCTTTGAAGGACTATTCACTCCTGATTCACCTAACTCTTCTCCAGCTGTGACCTGTACCTGGGGACTTTCAAATGCAAGAGGACATATGTCCTCTTCATCTAAATAACATAAGAAATTGTACATGTATTGATAGCATGTATTGGTAGCATTTCTTTATAAATTGATGTTCATAGACCATGGCTATTCGCGAGTACACTGAATCTCTAGAAGATACATTTGTGAAGTTTAATGAGAACGATAAATGAGATATGCTCCCGAAAATGGAAAATAATATCTAAATTCGTAAATGTTCGTATCAAAATGAAGGGGAATAAAACTCAGCGGCTTCACATAACAAAGACTTGCAATCGAGATTGAATTTGCCGACTTCGATTTCTTGTTCACTGACTTCATGAGAACCAAGCTGACTACCCATGGCATGAGAACTAAGCTGACTACCAATGGTATGCTGACTACCAATGGCATGAGAACTAAGCTGACTACCAATGGTATGCTGACTACCAATGGCACGAGTACTAAGCTGACCACTACCCATGGCATGAGAACTATACTGACTAACAAACGCACCAGATACCTGGTCTCCTAAATGCAGAAAAGAAGCCACTTGAACATCACTATTATTGGTAGTTGGGAACTTATCGTAATCACGAAAGTTTGCATACCTATTAGTGATAAGGTCAATTTGATTTGCCTGCCTCAGTTTTTCTTTTCTTCTCACCACATCTTAGATGCCTGACTTTCTGACTGAGAGATTTCTTCAAAGCACCCTGTAATACATGAATTACAAACGTCTTAAATCTTTTGATTTGACAAGACTGGGTCTTCTCAAACCATTGCTTGTTACTTGAATTATTCTACACAAAAGACCACTATTTCTAAACGCTAAAGAGTGTCAACTGCTGGTTATCTGCCACCATCGGCTAACACCAAGTAAGCTTAGTCCTGCATTAATCAATGCTTTTAGCTTCCGATTTACCATCAAATTCCATCCACCAGGCAGTCATCAGAAATATTCAATTATGAAGTACAAGTTTAAGAATTGGTCTCCATATATTACCACTATTTGTTTATCTCCACTAGATACTGTGCTCTATTGAGTGTCCATTTGAACATCTAGTTTGAGTAAAATTCAGATATCTTGAAGAAAATGAGAAACACTTAGATTCACTAACCCGCCGCCACCCTCGATTATTTTGCTAAAATTTCAGAGGTCCCAAGAGTGACAGATTTCTGGAAGTTGACTAATTCATAAAACATTTATGAAAATTGTAAAACCCCATTAATAATTAAAGTGAAGCTGCCGCAACATAGCTCTTGTTATTATCAACATCCACACAAACTATCAGCTTAGCAGCCATTTTTCTGTAGATAAGAAGGGTTGCTACAGTACACTTCCGACTATTTACATATGATCAATGAGTAACTTCCGATTTCATGTACAGGACTTGCTGCTAGTTTCCAATCATAGGAAAATGATGACAACAAACAAGCTGCGATACTTAGAGTTGGAAATTTGGTCATATAAGGACTAGTGTGTCCAAAATTAACGAGCAATTGGAACCAAACATTGACCGAATTTGAAAGAATCATCACTATAGGACTGTTTGAGAGCACAACATGGAGGTTGTCACTGATAATTTTCTTTTGCAGAACCCATTGAAATTTTAAATCATTTACGTTAGAAAAAAATGTTCTTCCAGTTCCAGTGAGTTTGAAAATGTTAAGTTTGGCAACATAGTTTTCTGTTATCATTTTTTCCAATATAAGATGTTTTTGTTGTAGAATAACGATAATTCTGACCACCCTACTGAAAACAGGGAAGGCATCTTCATCAAATTCAATCAGTAATATGTCATCTGGCTGGTAACTATGTCCTGACATCGTAACTTTTGAGCTTATCATGACATCCCGAGGTTGGAATGCTGGAATTACTTGTCGAAAATGTTCACATATTGCCTCATGATAGGCTTCTTCCACTGTAAGGATGTGATCAAATTTAACATCATTACCACTACTTAAGTAATTCAAATTTCTTCCAGCAGTCATATCAAATTGCTGCAGACAAAGCCATTCTTGGTGTTTCCGAGCTATCACCTTTGGAGCATTTTTGAAACTCTTCCATGGCATCCTTTTAAATTGCCCATGTTTAGCCTCGAATCGCATGCACCAATGAGTGCGTAAAGGACCAAAATTATTTCACTTGTTCAGGAAGATGAATTAAGTAGTGCAATTTTGGGGTATAACTTTGGTCAGGATAAAGTTCAATAAACCTTTCATCATGGTGGGTAATGAGCACCTCCAATAATGTAACTGTATCTCGAGATACAACTGGCGATAAGCTAAAAATGGTAATCTTTTGGAGACAAATCCAATTTTTCATGTGTTCATCATCATCCTTTATTTCACGAGCATCTACCAAGATGAATGGCAAATTCAACATTAAAATTTTCATGCGTATTGTTGTAAATAACATAGTTACAGCTGTCAGAATTGAAAGAATTGTTATACCTTCTAGTTTAAATAATAATCTTATTCTATCTTTCGATGATAGTTTAGAATCTGGTTTTATTATTAAATCCTTAGAAATAACTTTTAATTTTCTAATATGATTAAGATCATATGATTTCAATAATATATCTCTTTCTTTTTCCTGTAATTCTTTGTTATATTTTAGATCATCAATTTCTTTTTCTAAAGCTAACTTTCTGCATTCATATTCAACTTCATCAATTACTTGAAGATCTCTATTCAATTCTAATTGTTTTAATTCTTCATTTGCATTAGTTAATTCTTTTTCTATCATAGTTATTTTAGAAAATCTCATCTAAATATTCATATTATGCAATTTCACCAGCTGATTCTTGCATACCTTTAATTTCTCTACGTTCTTGTTCAGGAAATATTTTTAATTGTTCTTCATTTAAATCAAGTAATCCTTTTTCTAATGAATGTTGCATTTGATTTGTTCCAGTTTCAGTACCGGGTGTATCTAAAACACTATTAATCTCTTCTTGAAATGAATGAACTGTATCTAACATGCTATCAAAATTTTTACTGATTGTAATTGACTTGTCATTGTCATTGTCATTGAATCATTGTCAATTTGTTGTATATTTCTTCTCGATGTTTCTGGTGTTGAAGTTCTTAATTTATCTAATCGATCTCCATACTCTTCCATTTCTGGATCAACATAAGTAGGATTTGGATGGTGAATATTTGTTAATATCAATATTCGAAATTGGTTCTTCTTCATTTACTCTATCGAGTGCATTTCATATAATTCTGAGAAATTCTGTACCACCTTTTGATTTTTCAATTGTAGATCTTGCTAACATTTCAGGATGGTACAGATCTTCTTGTCCCATTTTAGATAATTGAATTGATACAGTTTTGTTATTTAATTCAACATTTTAATACCATGAATCTTTTTTGAATTCTAAATTATTCATGAAATGTATGTCATCTCTTCTAATTTGTGCTGAAATATCTTCTGGTTCAATGTTATCAGTTACATTTTTTGGTAATAATTCTTCAATAACTGTATTTGTTAACGTGATAAAACTACGCAATTAATCGCGAGAGACAAATAAAATATGAGTCCCACAATCAAAAGTTCGAAAAAGATTTAAAACATCAAAACTATAAAGAATTTATTAAAATCTCGAATTTTCGGTTTTATCCTAAAAAGCATTCTCAAGAGTGAATACAATTATGACATTTCGCAGTATATATACCAGTAAGAACGACACACACTATTCCACATGAAAACTAGGTAATATTAACCAGAGAGAAAATGTATAGGGACCAAAGTTTATTATGAGGGGAGAAACCAAGGTTACCATTGACACAGGAATTTGAATGGGAATTTATTAAAGCCGACTCAACTATGTGACGTCGGGTAATACTGTGAGACGAAAAAATTATACGAGAATTATCAAAATCAAATTGATGACCATTGGTATCCCAAACGTGGGTAGCCACAGCACTTTGGGGTTTTTGATTAATAATATCTTTCTTATGCTCTTTAATACAACTGCTGAGGGAGCGACCAGTTTCACCTATATGAAATTTATCACAATCTGAGCAAGGGATTTTATAACACCGGCATGAGTATTGGCCAGAGTATTATTTTTGCTAATAGTTTTGATGTTTTAAATCTTTTTCGAACTTGTGATTGTGGGACTCATATTTTAACGGTAATTGTTACACTATGTTTTATGTATAATAATTCTTTGTTCAATTCAGGGTTTTCTGTTCTTTCTAATCTATTAATTAAATCTTTTCTTTCTGGTCTAGTTTTAATTATTATCTCACCGTGGGTTCTTAAATAATCTATTATTTTTTTATCTGTTTCAGTATCATCCTCAAATTCATCATAATCATATAATATAGGCCCACTAGAATCATCTTCATCATTATTTAAATTATTATTATATGCTGATCCATCATCAGTATCAAAATTAGTTTCATTAAAATCAGTTCATCACTTATACCAGGGGTGTCACCATAAGTATCCATTGGAATATCTTCTTCCATTTATATAATAAAATATTAAAAATTGAAATATAATATTCCTCCTATTACAATTCCTATACAAGTTATAGCTAATTTAGTATTTTCATGTGATTTATTATCATTATTAGTTTTAATTATTTCATGCTGAATAATATCAGTTTTTATATTTTCTGATGTATTGTAATCTTTTATTTTAGAATCATTATCCAATTTAATATTTTTAGTTTTAGTTTCAGTTGATTGAATATGTTTTTTAATTTTTTCACCTTCCATTAATTTTGGAGCAGTAATAATCTTTTTATTTAAGTCATTTAATCCAAATGAATTATTTATTGTTGCAGTTTTAATTAGAATATTATAACCAATTATATTTTCCATCTTTAATATTAAATCATCAGAAATAATTAATAAATTAGGTCCTAGACAATAATTTAATCTTACATGTGATTTATCAAAATAATTTTGATACCTAACTATATTTTCTGGAATCGATCTATTTTTATCATTATGAATTGAATCTTCAAATAATACTTTGAATTGTTTTTGTGTATCAAATGATGTATTTAAATTTCCAATTATTGGGGATCTTGTTTCAACTTGTGATCCTAGAATACATATGAAATAAGTTCTAATTGATTGATTTATTCTTTGTCTACCTGATTTTGTAAAACCTTCACTATAATCTAAAATGAAATAAACCCAACCATTATTGTTTTCTTTTTTTAAATTATCATAGAATTTCGGTAATTGATTGAAATTTAATGTTTCTAAATCCTTAGTTTCTTTTTTACCATAACCTGATTTATTATTATAGATATTATAAAAACTATTAGATGGTATGGGAAGTGCTCAATATTCTGCAATCTTTTTAGGGCAAGGAAGTGATCTTATTGTTCCAAGTTTTGTTCTAAAATTAGAATGATTTATATCATTATTAAATTCATTACAAATTCTATAAAACTTTGATAAGTTAATGTTATTATCTAATTCCTTAAAATATCTAGATCCTGGCAAAGAAGTCTCTCATTCATTTAATATTAATCTTATTTGAAAATAAGTATGGAATCTAAATAAACTTTGAATTAATTTTTATTTAGAATTATTCAAATGATCATTCCGACTAATTCCACAACCTGTTTTCTTCATTAACTGCAAAACTTAATTGGTTCTGCCAATACTTCATATTAGATTTTAATAACCATTGTTTTTTTATTTTTCATTTTTTTTAAATTAATTAAATATACACGAAATATATTTTTCATCTTTGCATTAAATTATTAGTTTCAGTGGCATAAATATCTAAATTAATCAATAAATTTAAAACTTCATTTCTATATGAAATATCTTTATTAAAATCTATTGCAGGAATATTATATTTAATTGATTTATTATATTGGAAAGCTTTTGGAAAACTATCTACCATCAATATAAAATTTGCCATTTATATAATAAAAAAATTAACAATTGATTAATTCTTTTAATAATTTATCTTGGTCTTCAACTGTTATATTACCATTTTAACTTATAATATAATCTAGTGTATTTTTTAATTCATTAATTTCTTTTATATTAGATTTTATCTTTTCTTTATCACTTTTTATATTCAATTTTGAACTTATTCCGGTTAAAACACTTGAACTTAATCCTAACACACCAATTGATATAGCTAAAGGAGTAAATGGTGAGAATATTGCTAGAAATGTTATAACAGAACTAATTGTAACTGAACCACTAATAATAAAATAATATATAATTTTACTTTTTAAATATTTTCTCTTTTTAATTTTTAAATCATATTCAAATTCTTATATTTGTTTTTCCAAATATAATCTTAATTTAGTTTTATTTATATCATGAGGAATAATATCAATATTATCAACTTTTACTAATTAGTGAATTTATAAGCAACAAATATAACAATAACTGTTCCTCCTAAAATCCTAAATATTTCATATTTCTGTTGTTCTTTACTTGGGGTATAATAACCTGATAATTTAGGTTTATATAGATGTAATTTTTCTTTATTTGTTACTGCGTTATATAAACTCAAAGCTTCATCGACTGATTGAAAATCTCTATCTGTAATTTTTTGGTTATATAATTCTTTACTGATGTAATCCATATAGTTTTGTCTTTTTTCTCTATATTCTTCTGCAGCTTTATTATATTTTTCTAATGCTAAGTTATGTCTTCTTTGTTCTCCTAGTGAACTATCAATATGCTTAAACAAATATCCGCCCTCTGTAAATGCTAAAGTGTTAACTATTGCTGACCCTATAATAGTAATAATTGCAGACCTATTATAGTGTAGTGTGTAGTGGAAATTCCTGTTAAATAGTTTAAAATGTTGTCGTTATAATGTATAGTTTCTGTTTTTCCACTGCGGAGCCCTCCTCATTTTTTTTTAATTGTTATGTTTTGAGCGATAATTAGCTCGCCCCTTTCATTTCACATTCTGTGCACCTCATTTTCTCTGCATATAGTAATATAATTAATTTCAGCTTTTAATAATCAAAACTTTAGTTTGATCACTTTTCGCTCTCAGCTTATTTTACTATGTTAGATCCCGATTTACTATTTGTATAGTCGTCTAAACTCTTACACTCGGAGCTTTTTCGCGGCGGCCATTTTTTTGTGCTGTGTGACGTCATCCTCCTTGCACGGTGACGTCACACTGCGCGGAATCTATAAAAATTGGTCAGCGCGCACAAACGTCACTCTCATCTCGACCTACATTGATTAGAGGTAAACAATAACACGCGCTCTCCTGGCCTGGGGCAACCCAGATCAGGCCGGGCTCTGACGTTAGTCAACTCGACGATATGTATCTATTTTAAATCCATCGGGAATAGTCAACCTGGCGGCTTTTTCCTTTTTGGATGAGACATGCGTCGTGAGGTCTCTTCTTTTTAATTTTATGCCATGGGCATTATTTTGGGTCTTCGTGGGCCTAAATTTAGCGACCATTGAGTCATTAATCGTGGATTTTTGCAAGGAGAGATCCTTGCACTAGCCTCTTTTATAGATAATATATTATAAATAATAAATAATTTATAACTAAGATAGATTATGATTTTTTTGAGACCATTTATTTAACCTTTTCATTTGAATGAGGTGTACAAATTCAATTATTGTGATAAAAACTTCACGTGCAATATGTAAATATGTATATAAATTATACAGTAGTTATTCGTTTCTAAAATAATAATTTTCTATATTATCCAATACAAGACTTATCACTGTCGTGGGGGGGGGGTTGCGTTTGGACGAAGTAGGATCCACTTTCTTGAGGCCAGGTCTAAAAATCTAATTCTTTATGAAGTGGCGAGTGTCGGGGTGTCTTTAGACACATAGATGGGGCAAGATACTACGCCAGGACGAGGAGATCGTGCAGGGAGGCACTCGATATGATGTTACACCGTGAGGACCTGAGGAAAAGATGCGCCGGAGCTCGGGTGACTGTGAGGTTCCGACATCGAGTCAAGGGCCCTGACTCGATAGACCTCATGGCGGACACCTGTCCTGTCTGGTCCGTGTAATTGGGTCAATAGTTAAGACTTACCTCTGACACTCGCTTCCTTCTCCCCTTTTCCTTTTTTACGAACTATAAACTTTTTGTCTCTGAAGCTGTCCATCCTTTCGGCGGAAACTTTCTGAGGATTTCCCCTTTGTAGCTCCACTCCCCGGGACTACAGGACCAAGGCGGACCCTGTAGCCACGCTTATTGAGGAGACCCGATGATCACGACACCTATCGGTCGCTACCAGAGGATGACACTAAATCGAGGACGCGTACCGGCTACAATAGTTATAATTGCAGATGCCATTTATGTAACAACAAAAAATTACGCATTTATATAGGAGGAATATATTCTGGTTTTTCCAAATCATCAATAGTTAAATTAGATAAAGTTACTGCTAATGTTAATTTTAAGATATCATTTATATCAAATCTATCAACATTAACACTTCCCATTTTAAATACTTTTTTAATAACATTGAATAACCAACAGATCAACTGATAGTAATGCTCCATTATATAAAACAGTTATTATCCACTTATTAGCACTCATTCAAAATATCTAGTTAACTTAGTTAAAATTATTTCAACATTTATTTCATTACTACTTTTATGATTATCATATATTTTAGATAATATATCTTTAATATCATCGATAATTCCATGTTCATTTAATTCATAATATTCTAAGTTTTAATTAAATCAATTACTTATTCTATATTATAATTTTCTTTATTAATCATTGATGCATTATTAAATGATTTACGTTTAATTTCAGTAATTACATCATTTAGTTTAATTCTCATTTCTTTACCATGTTTAAAATCAAACCCAAAACATATACTCGGTCCTACTGTCATATTCATATTTATATAGTGAAAAATTACACTTTACATCTTATAACTTAATCCTAAATTACAGGAAAGTTATGCAAATCAATTAAATATCGATTATGATTTCTAATTTCTAATCTAAAATTATTAAATTGAGGAATGCATTGTTTGAAATCACACTCAGCTAAATTATAATTTATTTGTGTTCCAAAATCTTTAACATTCTTCAATGGTAAAATATTCAATAAACCAGAATTACAAATTGTATCTTTAGTTGCTTCAAATGTCTTTGTAGGATCAATTATAAATTGCAATAAATATAAATATGCGTGTAAGGCATTAAGTTTGGTGTAGCATCAATATTTGTGAAAGATCTATCTGGAGGAATTCCTAACAGTTTAGCTATAGGTTTTTTTTACCATAAATTTATGTTTTTCAATATCAGACAACCTTATCTTTATTCTATCAGAACTCTAATTTTTTAAAAATCTAATATTAAACCCGGAATTACTACCTAACTTGTGCCAGGCTTTTCTATTAATTTCTAACGATAATGTATCTAAATTATATAACCCCAGTTTTAAATATATATAGGACCATTCATCTTTATTTTTATCAAAAATTAAAAAGGCTCTATGTTCAACAGATTTACCCGATATATTATAAAAAGAATTACATAAACTTACATTTACTAATTTTAAATCAACACAATTTTTAAATCCTCTATCTAATTGTACTAGTGAATTATGTGATTTATAATTTGTAAGTCTTCTTGAATCAACAAATTTTCTATATTCTTTCAATTCTACCATTTATTTTACATATTTTTATTTTATTCGAAATCTATTTCATGGTGTCCTTTTTCATTCTTACCCTTATATATGAAAAAGAAATCACCTGAACATAATTCTTCTAAATCTTCACTTGATAATCTATGAAATCTATCTTGTAAATATGTTCTGAATTTATATTTATTTCCTTTTAATCCTTTACATTCTAAGTGAATAACTAATTTATCTCCATATTTGTTAGTAACTGTATCAATATTTGTAATTAAATATTTCTTATGAATTGTTAATTCTGTTAACTTCTTAAATTTATAATCTACTGATTTTAGCATTTGTGATATCTTTTATTCTATCTAGAAATGATTTGTTGTTCTCACTGTGTGCTTGTTTCCTACTCTCCATTTTAATAACATATTTTTTTATTAGGGTTTTCTGGTTCTTCACAGAAAACCCTATTGAAATTCGCGTGATAATTAGGGTTTTCTGACTTTCGTCGAAAACCCTCTTGTAATTCTGTTGATTGTTATTATTATTACTTACATATTTTCCACTTTTTTTGCACATAAAATTCATCTTCTATCAGATTCGACAACTAACAGCTTCTAATTGAAATGTAGAATTCTGATAGTAATATAACACGCATTCGCACCGCGTAGATTATATCTATGCACTCTCCGTCCTATTTTAAACTTAAAATTACTTACTGAGAGATAACACCGGATGATAGTAGTAGCAATCGCGACTCGCCCTGTCCGGTACTCCCACTAACGATGAAAACAGCGTCCTGTCCTGTGGCATGGTAGATAAGGTGTTTGACTCCCAACTGAGAGGTCGAGGGTTCGAATCCTAGTGAAACCATGCATTTGGGTAGGACACGTAGCTGCGCCGGCGCGCAACAATTTGTTTATGTTTATTAATGAAACAACATGGTGGATGGTTGAAATCATTTTCGGCTTAAATTTATCGCGAGTTTTAGGACTTTGACGAATTTCACGAAACCATGATTTCTAAAATGAGTCAATTGATTAATTCTATTCGTAAATCAATTTACGTTGGCTACATTTCCTGAAGATTTCGGGCTCAAATCAACGTGATATGGACAGAAATTGTAGGAATTTTCACACGGAATTTTACTTCCGCGTTCAGTTGACGACTCGGATCGATGACAACGACAGCGGAATTTATGTATTTTAAGGTGAGAATCCGTTAACCAGGGAATGTATTAAATGATTTCTTTAATCATATGAGTATGGTAGCAAATGAGTAGGCCTACTCGGTGAAGCAATGATCATTGTTGGCTACTTACTTAATGCCTAGCTTTTTGGGGGATGCGCCTAGAATAGATTTAGGCCCTAAATATAATGGGTAGAGCCAGTCAGTGGAATGCCTTAATAGCAGCTACTCATGGCCTGGTTTACACTGAATGTGCATGACAATTTATTTTGATTACTTTCTTTCCAGCTATTATTCGTGTAATGAACTGGTCACTACGGTCTTCAATTCCTTTGCGGATTCTTGCAGGAATATTAAACCACAGTGCGCAAATGTATGTTTCAAATTAGGCTTTTTCGACATTGACAGCCAAAGACGTAACTTAACACTCTAACTGAAGCGCAACTGTCTCAGATACTGTAAGTACTTGACGTTTTGCGTAATTGTTTTTTTGTAATGCAATACTTGGATTAGTAATCAATCGTGCTAACGTACATGCAGAATTGGATTCATTGTAATTATGGGATGATAATCCATGGGCGTCACGAGTCCTGTGACATACCCTTGATATGAAGCTTTTTTAATGTTAATCATTGACTTGTTTTGGAGTAATCTGAATAGCCCTTAAAATACCAATGCCACGTGGATTGGTGTCTATGCTCTACGTAGTAATAGATTTTCACAACAAACTCATGATTTCAAATAGTCTCCTAAGATATCTATATATTATTTCGCTCCTTACCTAAGTAATTCTTACATTTGATTGCTTAATTACAGATGGAAAGAGGGCAGATGGCATGAAAATCGACTGTGGCTGACTAATTGGCGCGAGTAATCAAAATGCTTCGATCATCAGGGGTAGACAAATTAGCCGAAGATGAATGAAAACTTCACCTTGATGATCATCAGTTGATTATGCTGTAATTATTTGCCTGGATATATCCTTCATTTTCAAAATCTGTCTTCAGTAGAATTTCTTTCAATAAAATATTTTGAAGATTGAATTTGAATTGATCTTAAAACCAGAGAAAGCATTCAGAAATTTAGAAAATCCTTGACTCATAATCAAATTCTGTGAAGTCAGTTAAGGTCTTTTCGGTCGAATCAAGCCGAGGGCTCAGGTGACTAAAACTCAATTCCTCACTGTCTTATAATGCCGAGTACGACGGAGTTTACACACTGAAACACGTTGGGCTGTGTAAGTGTAATTTGGATAAGTCCACAATATAATGACCGCCCTGCTCCGCTGCATCTGAGACGTCAACAAGTTAGACTGTATTGCTTCGATGACAAACTGACTCCTACGCAAGATGACCATCCAATTCAAATGTAAATTAAGAAAGAAAACAACAAAACTAGTTGCGTTGATCAACAAAAAATAAATCAATAGTTTATTACAATACTTCAATTTCAAAATAAGGATCGGAAAAAAGTGAACAATAAGTGTGTTTGCCATGCGTCTTTAAATATTTCCCAAGAATATGTCTTTGTCTGGCCACCAACTGCCTCGACGTCAGACTTTTTCGAGATTTTCGCTAAAATACGAAACAAGACAAAATTGGTGGATGGGAATCATACATGCTACATTCACTTTTACTGCGAACATTGGAATGAGCTAAAGCAATTTTCTAGGAGGAAAAATTGAGTCAAATGATGTTTCAAAATCTGGTCGGGAAAAGTTTTACTGAATTGTATGGCTAATAGCAAATACATGTTTATATTGATAAGGTAAATATCTGTGTAAAAGGTTGTATAGCAACTTGAATTGAAGGATTAATGCAATAGGTCTCTTATTCTAAAAGACGAGTGAGCCATACTTACTAGATTGGTCATGTGAATCAACATCAAATTTAGAACTATCATCCATTTTTAGTTTTCAATCAAAGACCAACCTATGAAATAAAGTACATATTTTTCTGATAACAACCTGGAATAAATTAAAATAAATCTGAGGAATTCACCAAATTTCTGTATCGAACCCCTAATAGGGCCTATATAACCTATAGATTGATACTTACATACGACAAATTGACGAAGAAACTTCATTTGACAGTATACAAACTCGCGGACAAACTCCCGAAATGAATCATGTCCTATTCACCTAGAATCAAACAAAATACAACTAAAAAATTCACAATACAGATTTCGGTTTCGAATCCTTCAAATAGCTGTTTACTTACATGAAACGAATTATCACTACTTCTGCCGACAGCATACCAACTCGCTGACAAACCCCCAAAATGAAACGTGTCATGATAAACATCTGGAATTAAACGTAATAAAGCTACAAAATCTACAAAATGTCGGTTTCGAATCCCTCAAATAGCCTTACACTTACAAATGATGGATTATCAAACAACTATGAACTCCCACAACGCCACATGTCTTTAATAATCTACAGTGAAAACCTGGAATTAAATGAAATAAATCTTAAAATTCCGATTTGAACCCAACGTAGGCCCTCTCTCTACTTGTAGGCCTAAGATCTTGAAATAGGATAAATAATGTTATGATGAAAGAGACGAAAAAATTGAATTCAATATGGCTCTTGGCCCGGCAAAGTTTGCTTTTGAAATATCCTTTTGATTAGGCCTAGTTACACATTTCAAAAGCAAATGACATTTTGCATCAAACTAAAAGCGGCTTTGTTGAGGAAAAGATTCGTTTGAGTCGTAAAATTTATAGCCTAGAACCAATTTCTTCGTCAAAGCGTGATCAACAATTTTGACTGGGTCTTTTTTCCACGTGGTAGTGGACAGAAAATTTGAATAGGCTTATATAATAGAATAATCTTTCTTAGGTTTCATGATAAAGATGCGGCATTAACTTAGATTAATGCTTTTCTTTTACAATTAGGCTTATGTTTCAAAGGAAAACGCCCACAGTTGGTCTAACAGGGGTCAGGCAGTCTGACGGTAGTCTGAATACCAGTCGTTGTTACGGTTCCGTACAACGTCTGACGCTAAAGTATCATATAGAGGTTAACTCCTGTTAATTGTAATGCAACTGATTTTAGTGTCAAATCAAACCTTTGTACTAAAATAAATGAATTAGTTACCTTGTTGACTTTGAAAACTTTTTTTATAATACGTTTTTTGATGATGTAAATCGCGAACCGGAGAATTTATTGATTTGATTTGAATTGAATTGATTACCACTATCGGTATTTCCAATACGGACTAAATTAATAAAATGTGAAAATTCAATATGTCTCTCTAAAATTACTCTAAATGTTATTTTTTGTTGATAAAACGCATAAATTTTGGTTAATTTTAACCTTAATAATTTGAAACAAGAATAATATCTGCATTGGCAACAAGTTTAAGTTCTAATCCGTAATTTACAGTCCCATCATGCACCACGAAAAGCCGCCATATTTGTTATGTTGCTTCACTTCAACTGTTTTTTGAGGCGACTAGTCAAAAGTTTTGAGCTACTACGATCGTCAAAAGCTACTTAGGATTACAAATTTATGCACAATCAATAGTTAACTTCCATCTGATTACAGAACAGTCAGTTTGAGGTAAGTTGATGGTGTTTTTAAGGGGTGAAATAGACGCTCAAAGCCTCGTCCCGCAAAATGAGGGACGAAAATTAACCTTATATGAGCACTTTCGCCCTAGACCTTGTTTCAGGAACAACGGCTAGGTACTAGACTAGCATTGGTGGTAGGTAGAGGGGCTGTGTGTGTGCTGAAACAGAGATAAAAATGCACGGGAACGAGTTTGTCGAGTGGAGCTTATTATTCCATCCGGGATAGTGTACTATGGTCATGTTATATATCAAAATGTTCCTTATTAGTTCCGCTGCATTGCATCGCTAAAAACAAATTGAGATAGGTTTCCCAGTATTTTTTTACATATTACATCACTTACAACGATAAACGTCCGTCGCCGACTGAAAAATTCGGAATGACAAAAACTTCCGCATTGAGAGCGCCACCGCACCAATTCAAATTCGATTATGTGGATCGGAAACCCTCCAGCGATGCACTCTATGATCTTTAGAACCTGTCTCTGCTGACTGGGAATAAGATATTTCTCAGCGCGAAGGGGGCGGGGCGGGGCGCAGCGTCACCAGGTCCCGCTCCGCGAGGAAGCTAGATTTTCAAAGAAATGAGTGCACGTGTACGGCCGTGACCACTTGTTAGTGACGTCATCAAGAAGGATGGCTCCGAGAAACGCCACATCACAGGTTACTGTGAATAAATGGGATTCGACCATTCAAAAGTTCAAAATGTACTTTCTTGTTTTGTAAAACAAGTTTATTCATTTCGTTATATAAAGCATTTTGTTTGAAACATTCTTTAATAATGTTTGTTGAGTTTAAAGTCAATTGTCGTTGTGTAATTCCATTCTGGTCACTGACATCAAAGTGTAGCAGAAATTCCTGTTAAATAGTTTAAAATGTTGTCGTTATAATGTATAGTTTCTGTTTTTCCGCTGCGGAGCCCTCCTCATTGTTTTTTAATTGTAATGTTTTTGGGCGATAATTAGCTCGCCCCTTTCATTTCACATTCTGTGCACCTCATTTTCTCTGCATATAGTAATATAATTAATTTCAGCTTTCAATAATCAAAACTTTAGGTTGATCACTTTTCGCTCTCACCTTATTTTACTATGTTAGATCCCGATTTACTATTTGTATAGTCGTCTAAACTCTTAAACTCGGAACTTTTGCGCGGCGGCCATTTTTTTGTGCTGTGTGACGTCATCCTCCATGCACGGTGACGTCACACTGCGCGGAATCTATAAAAATGGGTCAGCGCGCGCAAACGTCACTCTCGTCTTGACCTACATTGATTAAAGGTAAACAATAACACGCGCTCTCCTGGCCTGGGGCAACCCAGGTCAGGCCGGGCTCTGACGTTAGTCAACTCGACGATATGTATCTATTTTTAATCCATCGGGAATAGTCAACCTGGCGGCTTTTTCCTTTCGGATGAGACATGCGTCGTGAGATCTGTCTCTTCTTTTTAATTTTATGCCATTGGCATTATTTTGGGTCTTCGTGGGCCTAAATTTAGCGACCATTAATCGTGGATTTTTGCAAGGAAAGATCCTTGCACTAGCCTCTTTTATAGATGATAGATTATAAATAATAAATAATTTATAACTAAGATAGATTATGATTTTTTTGAGACCATTTATTTAACCTTTTTATTTGAATGAGGTGTACAAATTCAATTATTATGATAAAAACTTCACGTGCAATATGTAAATATGTATATAAATTATACAGTAGTTATTCGTTTCTACAATAATTATTTTCTATATTATTCAATACAAGACTTATCACTGTCGTGGGGGGTGGCGTTTGGACGAAGTAGGATCCACTTTCTTGAGGCCAGGTCTAAAAATCTAATTCTTTATGAAGTGGCGAGTGTCGGGGGGTGTCTTTGGACACATAGATGGGGGCAAGATACTACGCCAGGACGAGGAGATCGTGCAGGGAGGCACTCGATATGATGTTACACCGTGCGGACCTGAGGAAAAGATGCGCCGGAGCTCGGGTGACTGTGAGGTTCCGACATCGAGTCAAGAGCCCTGCCAATGGTGATGAACCGTGGAATGATTACTTTTTAACGTTCGAGACAGTGTCTCGTCTGAATGGATGGGACTTGCCAACTAAAGCTGATATGCTGTTTTCTCATCTACGTGGTGCTGCCAGACAATTAGCTTGCAATCTGATGGGAGATAAAATAACTTACTATTTTCTATAATGTGCAGCTCTGGAGAGTAGATTCGGACCGAGCCATAGAGCAGAAATTCATCTTGCAGAATTACGATCTCGTCGACGTAAACGAGGCGAGTCACTGAGGGAACCTGGTCAGACGATCATTTCTATGGGAAGATTAGCCTATCCGAGTAATAGGGATAATAGGCTTTCAGATCAAAGGTCGAACGGTCGAGCTCATAAAAAATGAAAATAACAATAATTTACAGTTGAATTAGTCGCGCACACTCCTAATTCAACTGTAAATTATTATTATTTTCATTTTTTACTCACTCGCCCCTTCAACCTTTAACCTGAAAGCCTATTATCCCTATTACTCTTAAGATATTCACATATACATGAATAAAGTATAAATGAATAACATTTAAATTGACAGATTATTCAATATAAAAGTGTAAGCTCTTATAGAATAGATATATAGATATATTTTAAACATTATTTCAATATTCATATTTGTGTGAGTTAGATTATTAAACATTGAAAGTGTTAGTAAAGTGTGATTGAAATAATACATGATATAAATCATTGAACTTCTAAAATCAATTTTAATAAAAAATTTGATATTAAAATGGAAGCAAATAAGTACTACTGTCCAACATGTAATATCAATATAGATAAATCCCAAAAAGCAAGACACAATAAAACTAAAACACATTTAGAGAATAAATTGAAATTAGAATATGAAGATGATATATTAACTAAATTAGATGAATTAAAGAATGGAAAAGAAACATACAAATGTGATATATGTAATCAATCATTCAGTGATAAAAGATATTATAATGAACATTTAAAATCTAAAAGTCATATTAGAAATAAGAATAATGATAACTTATTTTCATTATTTAACATTGAAAATTATATCTCAGCAACAAATTTAGTGAATGGAAGACAATATCAAATTGATAATATTTCTATAATCAATCAAATATTATCAAATGAAGCATATTTAATTATTGAACTGATAGATAATGGAATCAAAAACCCTAACATATTTAATACAGTTTTAAATCATAAAGGAACTTGAAATAAAGAAATGATGATTTAATACTTTCTAGAGGTTACAATAATTTTATTAACTTAAGAATTGAAAAAAGACAATTATATTATTTAAATTTTGATGATAAACCAATTATCTATAATGAAATTCATCAAATATTGGTATTCAATGTGAATTAGATAATAATAATTCTTATAAAGATATTGGAATTCAATGTAATTTAGATGATGAAATTGTTGCGCCTAAATATAATCCTAATGAAAGCGTTTTATGTAATTGTGGAAAATATTATACTCGAGGCAATAAATCACACCATCTTAAATCAAAATATCATAACTCCAAATATGGAAATCAATTTTAATAAAAATATGTATTGTAAATGGAGCCGGAACAATCACAAGCTATAAATATAAACAATAATGGTGTAATAAATATATGCTATAAGAAATGTAATAAGTGTGAATTGAATAAATCATTAACAGAATTTCAAAAAAATAAAACTAAAAAAGATGGCAAACAAACATATTGCAAAAGCTGTATTAAACTATACAATAACAAATTTCTTGAAAATAATCCAAATTATTCAACAAAATATTATATGGATAATATTGAAAAATTCAAAGTTAGAAATAAACAATGGAGAGAAAATCACTCAGATTATATAACAGAATATATGAGAGAATGGAGGGATAATAATAGAGAATATTATAAAGCGTATCAAAATAATTATAAGAAAGAAAGATATCAAACAGATTTTAATTACAAATTGAAAAAATGTTTAAGATCTAAAGTATCAAAATTATTCAGTAAGGAAAACCACTCAGTTACACTAGCACATTTATTGGATTGTTCAGATAAATTTTTAAATCATGGATAATATACGGTTCCTGAACTTCGCTGAAAAAGCTGAATCACTGAAACGCTGAAACGCTGAAATAAAAACGCTGAAATTTCAGGGAATTTCCGAAAAACGCCGAAATTTCAGGGAATTCCCGAAAAACGCTGAAATCGTGCTAGGTACCAACAATACACGTTTTGAAATATTTCCGGGTCGGTGTCCGCTGCCGAGTCCTGAACCGTGTTTTAGTCTCTACCTTCGGTTACAGAGACACGCATGGACAGTATGTGTGGAGTATACTTCTAGAGGGCCACTTGTTGGACAAATTAATTCGCTTGAAATCCGGATTTTTAATGCATACAGGCAGCATAATGAGGAAAACCCATACACAAACCGTGCAAGCCAACTTAAACACTATGCTCAATATTCCCTGCAAGACGCAAAATATCTTATTTGAACGTTCATGTATAAAACATGGAGCAACTTTTCTTTTGTCAACACGTTGATGGGCGACGGACTATGTCACTATGGTATTCTCTGAAGGAGGTAAATTAAATTTGACAGCTAGTTATATAAATGATGCAGCTTTTGGACAAAAGGGATCTAACTAAATTTCTTTTTAATTCACTGTGGAATGGAATGGAATGGATTGACGTCAATGGCATGCAGTAGGCCCCTACGTATGGGTCATACTGATTAGCGTCAACCAATTAATCTAAATCGGGCTAACCATTCAACAACTGTGAATAATTTATTTGCTGTGGCGTGATAATAATTAGTTTTTTTGAAGAAATGACATACCAACTGTTAGAAAAATGAACCCATTCTTATTTTTAGACTACTACTGAATCTATAAAAGGAGGAGTCATAGACAAAGTTGATTTGCTTAGCTGGTGACACTTCTTGTCAAGTACATCATCTCAAGTACTGGGTGTTTTGTAAGTTTAATTTCAGTATTTATTTACTAAGTGCTGTTCTCTCGGACCTCAGTGCTTTCAAACTAGGCCCACCCCATAGGCTATATAGTCCAGGGTGTATTAGCCACTATTCTTTTATATCCGACTAAAATGCACCTTTTTCTATTTTTAGATTCAGGCTTAGAATGTGCAAATTTTTCGAGATACTGAGAAATCAGATGGCACCAGTAAACTTCAACTGCGAAATTTGCAGCAGGATAGCTGAACGACACAATTTTTAAAAATAAAATGGCTATTCGAATGCTATTTCAATAATAACTTGATTCAACCAGAGAGAATTAAGTCAATTGCGGATGTACAGTACACCCACTTTTCTTCCCTGTTTCCTGGTACCAAATTTTTAGTCTTAAGCTAAGCGATATTCTAAGGTATACTAGTGGATTTCATTAGAATATGAAGCAATGGAACCAGAATTCTAGCCAGAGTTAAGCGAACTATTGATTCTGATATAATGTAAGAACTGATTTCCTTTGTATACTCTTGCAGAATGTGTTATGTATTATTTCAAGCTGTTAAATAATATAGTTAGACAAATGTCCAATTATTGGATCTTTCTTGTTGACTCGTTTAATTTTGTGAGTTAAGAGTTCCAGTCAATCCACAATGTGCAGTGCCTAGCCTTCATCTACACTAAAGCCATGCCTGTGTATGGGAAAAAAATATCGGTCGACTCCTATAGGCCAGACACATCAAAGCATGCAATACATTGCAGATAGTAGTCTCCGGCAAGTCGAAAGTAAACCAGGTTTTACCCCGTACCCCACCCGGGAACAAAGACACTTAAAGATTCCTTCCTCCTTGTAGAAATTGTAGAAATATGTCACCCAATTGTAGCAATGCTAAGTACAGTATACTATGACGGTTGAACCTTTATTAACGAATTTCAATGAAACCGAAAATAGAATCAAAATAATCATTAGTTCCATGCTAGCACTTAATTTGGGTTATCAGGTTCAGCCTAACTGTACTTTCATTCAGCTACTACTTGTATGAGACTTGGCAATGATAAGTTGCAAGAAATCACGAAACATAAGAAAAAATATTGTGAATTAATATTACTGTGATTAAGAATTTATTCAAATGAAGTGATAACTTCATTGTTAGATCGTACCGGTATATGCACATAAAACTATGGCAAAAAACACATCTAACAATCCACGCAATCCGCAATCGATCAAGTCGATCATGACGACGACCTTAAGGCATGTCTCTGTAACCGAAGGTAGAGCATAAAACACGGTTCAGGACTCGTCAGCGGACGACGGCCCGGAAAACATTTCAAAACGTGTATTGTCGGTACCTAGCACGATTTCAGCGTTTTTCGGGAATTCCCTGAAATTTCGGCGTTTTTCGGAAATTCCCTGAAATTTCAGCGTTTTTATTTCAGCGTTTCAGCTTTTCAGTGTTTCAGCTTTTCAGCGAAGTTCAGGAACCGAGCTGTATGGCATCTATCTCATCTCAAACGAATTGATGTTATCGACGTTTTACCGGAATCGACTAATGTAGAAGGCGAAGTCGGTGACGCGAATCCAGTCCTCTATGTTCGTCAATAGTTAGAACCAATGGACAGTTTTGAAATGATTAGTATCATTAGCTCGTGTGAATTATAATTGCCAAAACCATTATAATTAGTCAAATAAGTATGCAATACAGTCTGTGAAATAAAATATCAATTTCCGAGTACAGATTTATTTTACTCATCTTTGTAAATCATCTTTGTAAACAATGGAGTCATCGGATCTCAGTTGAATTTCTATGAAAAGAGGAAATCGATTCATACGGTTTGATACATGTGTGTTGTGGAGGATAATTCATCACAAAGACAATGTCGAATAAGTTGAAGGACCGAAATTTATCTTATAACAACATTTTACAATACTATTTTTCACGAATAGTACATGAGTACGAAGATATTTTTTTATTACTTTTAACTATATTTCTTTATAGAAACTATTCACTTTAATTTGCGGGTGCCTCATAAACCTGTTTGTCTATGCGTGTACATTCCGCAATGAAACATTCTGTTTAATTTACCAGTATTTACTCATGACTTAATGAATGACGTTCTATAGCTCTTACGAACTATACAAAGACTAAACCGATAGAATCGCATGGCCTATTATTGTCAGCCTGTGAACTGCATGTATACACAATATCGCAAATGAATATAAACAACAATATTGTCATTTTTAATCTTCTTGACATCAAACCATGGATCAATAAATCTACAGAGAATTATTCATTAAGTACTTTTTCATAGTCTATAGTCTTTTTCATCGAAATTACAATAGTTTAATAGCAATAGCATATGAACTGTAGGTCTACTAAGCTATATTCAAAAGCGCAATGAATTGTTTTGCACTGAATTGTTTTGGGGATAATCACTTACTACCGTTTATTGATATAGAACTTTTTTATGCGGTCAAGACTTATTTTGTATTAATTTTTAAATTGTCAAACTTTACCGCACATTCATTGCCTGTTGAATTTCCCCAATATCACGAGTAATGAAACAGACATCTCATATAACGTTGATTTTTCTTTAATTTTGAAATCAATATAGTAAACAGGATAAACAGAAAAATGCCAAAAAAGTGCCTAAAGCTCCCGACCCTCCTGCATTACCGAGAAATTGGCTTTTTATCATGGTGTAATATACCCTATGCAAAAGGACATCACTCAATTACCAGGTTCGTTGTGAGAGGTGTTTATACACAATAGTTTCATGGGCAATTCATATGGTGAGATCATAATAGGGGGAGATCCACCTTTTAAACACTTCATCGAGGAGTTCAAGGAGTTCAAGCTCCTTGATAAACTCGGCTAGTGCAAAATAAAAATCACCTAAAAGAAATCACCCGAAAATAATTCGAGTGTCCAGTCTTTAAAGAACATTCAAAGCGATGTTTCCCATGATTCTAATCCAGTATTTTCCTAGTTAGAAAATGTAGCTGTAGATGGATGGACACATGGGCGTGTATTTGTTTTACAATCCCATGGCTAATCAAATATGCTATTTGATAACGGTCGAATTTTAATGACAGAAATTCAAACACCTATAAACGGCCTAGGACAATGGCTAATTAAAAAACTCGTCACTCATGACCCACGGAAGCCGTGATCACACGAAGACAATTTGGCCTAAGCCCGATTGGGACAGATCAGACCCGAGTCAAAAAAGAGAGCTCGCTGAAGTTTAAGTTGAGATCTATTCCACGCTCAAATGCAAACCCATTCATTTAAAACGGTACTAAACAATTTTTAAACAAAGCAAAATGAGTCACTTTCAGAACTACGTCTCATACCCTGTGCATATCACTTGAAATGCCTAAATGTATCTGTGTTGTCGCTATATTAGGTACTTAGACGAGAAGATACACAATACCCGTGTATGTTGATAACGAGAGAAATCCCACGGATTTGAGGAGCGACGTTTCGGCTAACAACTGTTAGCCATCATCAGGCGCACTCAAATATGTACGCCTGATGATGGCTAACAGTTGTTAGCCGAAACGTCGCTCCTCAAATATAATCATTCTGATATTGAATTTTTCAATCTTGGCTTCGTTATTGTGGGATTTCTCTCGTTATATTAGGTACTGTTTTCTGAAAACAAATCACCTAAATCATCAATACCTATCATTTTAAACGGTCAGGTTTTTAGCGTTTAGAGATTTGGAGGAATATTTCTTCCAAAGTCAATATTTTGAATATCAAACCTGAAGGTCAATTTTCCTTCTTTTGACAGTCGGAGGAATATTCCTCCCAAAGTCAATATTCTAAATATAAGACCTGAAGGTCAAATTCTCTTCGCTTGACCTTGGGAGGAATATTCCTCCCAAAGTCAATTGTTTGAATATCGGACCCATTGGTCAAGTTTTCATCGTTTGACTTCGGGAGGAATATTCCTCCCGCAGTCAATTTTCACAATAGTGGTCCTCTTAATAGGTGATGATCAAAGAACGCGCGGCTCAGATTTCTATTGTGTGCCTACCGCGTGTTGCGCGCAAAACGCTTACGTAATCTTATCTGTAAATGTGAAGACCTCGGGGGCATTATGTTCTCTAAAGCCCGACATTATCCCACAAACGGGGTCGTTAATAGCTTGATTTTACGGCAGAGTCGACATGTTTTAACTGTTCATTAATGAATACTTGAGGACTTATGAACTAGAAATTAGTTAAATTTTTGATACATTTTGAGAAAGTAACAAAACATTTGAGACTGCGTTCTCTGCGATGTCACTCACAATAGCTATCGGATATCTTCTGAATCTCAACAACACGTCAAACAAGTCTCGCTGTAAGTAATAGGGATAATAGGCTTTCAGATCAAAGGTCGAACGGTCGAGCTCGTAAAAAAATGAAAATAACAATAATCAACCGTTGAATTAGTCGCGCACACTCCTAATTCAACTGTAAATTATTGTTATTTTCATTTTTAACTCATTCGCCCCTTCAACCTTTAACCTGAAAGCCTATTATCCCTATTACTCTTAAAATATTCACATATACATGAATAAAATATAAATGAATAACATTTAAATTGACAGATTATTCAATATAAAAGTGTAAGCTCTTATAGAATAGATATATAGATATATTTACAACATTATTTCAATATTCATATTTGTGTGAGTTAGATTTTTAAACATTAAAAGTGTTAGTAAAGTGTGATTGCAATAATGCATGATATAAATCATTGAACTTCTAAAATCAATTTTAATAAAAAATGTAGTATTAAAATGGAAGCAAATAAGTACTACTGCCCAACATGTAATATCAATATAGATAAATCCAAAAAAGCAAGACACAATAAAACTAAAACACATTTAGAGAATAAATTAAAATTAGAATATAAAGATGATATATTAGAAACTAAATTAGATGAATTAAAGAATGAAAAAGAAACATACAAATGTGATACATGTAATCAATCATTCAGTGATAAAAGATATTATAATGAACATTTAAAATCTAAAAGTCATATTAGAAATAAGAATAATGATATTTTAGGTGAAGATTATTTTGATAAAGATAATGATAAGAAGACAATTAAAAGCATAGAAAATAAATTAAACAATAAAAGACCATACATGGAAGAGGTAAGAAATTATATTAATTCATTAGATAATAAAAAAGATATAGAGATAACCGAAGCATTTAAAAGTGATATTGGCCCAGCAGCTATCGAGTTTAAATTTCATAAAGGAAAAACATTAGAAGAAAATAAAAAACATTTAGAAAATACGAAAGAAATAATAAAAATAATAACTGATGTTGAATATCCTAAAATAAGTATATCTTCTAAAGTTAAATTCATAAAATCAGAAGATAAACCAATATATAATATAAATTCTTATTCACAGCATATTATTTCAAAACAACATATAGATGATAAATTAGATAAATGTTATAATGAAGTAAAAACTAAAATAGAAGAGAAATATTTTGAAGGATCTGGTTTAATATTTGATGAAATAATATTTATGACTTTACATGTTTATAACACAAAATATAATAAGTTAACTAAATCAAAACCAATTGATGAAAATAATGTATCATATTATAAAGAACCAGATATTGAAGCATCGAGTTATATTAAACTACCATTTAAAACTAATGCTGTAATAAATGTACAAAATGAAGATGATAAATGTTTTCTATGGGCTATAATAAGTTGCTTACACCCAGTTGAAGATTATAATAAACATACTTATAGATTAACAAATTATAAACCATTTGAAAATAATAAGATAGATAAGTATCCTGTTATAATTAAAAACATCCCAAAAATAGAAAGAGATAATAATATAAAGATAAATGTATTTGATTTAATCAAATTGCCAAATACAAAAGGTAACAATATAAAACATTATACATTAGAACCTTTATATCTATCAAAAGATTATGATTCAAACGATGTTATAGATATATTATATTATGAGAATCATCATTTATTTTTTAATCAGAAAATGATCACCATAAAATATATCTTTGTAGAAAATGTTTATATGGATTCAGTAATGAAAGTACATTATTAAATCATAAACAATTATGTGAAAATCATGATTATTGTAAATTAGTTTTACCAAATGAAAAAGATAAAATATTAGAATTCAAAAAATATGATTACAAAAATAAAGTTCCATTTGTAATATATGGAGATTTTGAATCATTAAATAAAGAATTAACCGATCAAGATAGAAAAGAAATATATTATGAAAGAAAGAAATTAAATTCTAATGAAAATGATTTTTCAGATGAACCACCAAAAACAAATACAATTAAAAAGATTCATCAATCAGCTGCTGCTTTCGGGTTATATATAAAATCTGATTATCCAGAACTAATTAAAAGTGAATATTATGATTATAGAAATGAAAATGTTATCAATCATTTTTGTGACTTATTAATTGAATATGAAATAAGATTTAATAAATTATTGAATACAAATATAGAAATTATAATGACAGAAGAAGATAAAGAAGAATTTGCGTTTGCAGATAAATGTTATTATTGTGAAAAGATATTTAATTTTAGAGATAAAAAAGTAAGAGACCATGATCATTTGAACGGAAAGTTTAGAGGCGCTGCACATGAGAATTGTAACTTACAAGCTAAGAAAATTAACTTTGTATCAGTTATATTTCATAATCTATCAGGATATGATGCACATTTATTCGTCAAACAGTTCTGCCATAAAATAGAAGGAATCAATAATGAAATAGAAAGATTAAATTCAAATAGATCAAAAGATAAAATACCAACTTATAAATTTAGAATGTTAGCTAAAACAGCTGAGAATTATATATCATTCCAATTTGGTTGCCTAAGATTTATAGATTCATATAGATTTTTAAATAGTTCATTAGATAACTTATCAAAATCATTAGTTGATGATGAATTAAAAATATTAAAACAACATTATCCAAATAATGATGATTTTCAATTAATGAGATATAAAGGAGCAATTCCATATTCATTTTATAAATCACATAATGATTTCAATATAACTGAATTATTGAAAGAACAATTCTATGATGAATTAAAAAATGAATATGTTAAAGATGAAGTATATAATAGAACATTGAATATTTGGAATCATTTCAAAATAGAAAATCATGGGCAATTAGTAGATTCATATCTAAAATCAGATGTATTATTATTAACCGATATATTCGAAAGGTTTAGAGATGTAAACCTAAAATATTTCAATATTGATCCATGTCATTGTTATTCAAGTCCAGGTTTAACATGGGATCGTGGATTAAAATTTACAGATATAAAAATGGATTTGTTAACAAATATAGATCAATTACTATTATTTGAAAAATCTATAAGAGGAGGAGTTTCCGGTGTATTAGGTGATAGATATTTCAATGTAAATGATAACCCTGGATATAAGTTATTTATTATATATAGATGCAAATAATTTGTATGGTTGGGCAATGATGGAACCACAACCTTATGGAGTATTTGAAATAAGTGAAGTTTTACAGAATGAAAATAATGATAAATTTGATTGGAAGAAAATAATCCTAGATATTGCAGATGATTCAGATACTGGTTACTTCTTTGTTGTAGATTTAGAATATCCTGAACATATTAAATTTGAATCTAGAAATCTAGCATACTGTCCAGAACATAAAACTGTAACTCATGAAGAATTATCAAATTACCAAAAAAGAATTAAACCCGAAAATCATATTCATACAGAAAAGTTGATGGTAACTCAAGAAGATAAATATAATTATGTAGTACATTATAGAATGTTAAAGTTTCATTTGAATCAAGGAATGATCCTAAAAAAAGTACATAGATATATTTCATTTAGTCAATCTAAGTGGTTAGAAAAATATATAGATTTTAACACCAAACAGAGAACTAAAGCTAAAACTGATTTCGAGAAAGATTTCTTCAAGTTAATGAATAATGCATTCTATGGTAAGACTTGTGAAAATATTAGAAATAGAAATGATATTGAGTTAGTTAGTAATGGTAAAAGAATTAGACATTTACAAACATATCCTAAGTTCATTGGTAACAGAATATTTGATGAGAATTTAGCCGCAGTTAAAATGAGAAGAACATCAATGAAATTTAATAAACCAATCTATGTTGGCGCTTCAGTTTTAGAATTATCAAAATTACTAATGTATGAATTCTATTATAATGTATTACAACCACTTTTTGGAGAAAAGCATATAGAAATATTATATTTTGATACTGACAGTTACATATTAAAGATAAAAACTGATAACATAACAGATGATTTAAAAACATTAAAACATCATTTTGATTTTAGTAACTATCCTAAAGATCATGAATTGTTTAGCAATGATAATAAAAAAGTTCCAGGGAAGATAAGGATGAATTAGGTGGCGAAGAAATGATAGAGTTCATAGGTATTAGATCTAAAATGTATTCATATAAAACTAAAACTCATGAAGCTAAAAAGTTAAAAGGAATAACCAAAAGTGTAGTAGAAAAGAATATTCATTTCAAAGATTACATCAATTGTATGTTCAATGAAGAAGTTAGAAAACATAAAATGAGATGTTTAAGACCTGAAGATCATGAAATGTTGATTGAAGAAATTGAAAAGATAAGTCTAAACCCATTTGATGATAAAAGATATATTCTGGATGATGGAATTCATACAGTTGCTTATGGTTGCAATTTAGATGAATACTTAAAATTTAAAAGAGAAGAAACAAAAGAGAACGAGATAATGAAAAGAATTCTAACGTGTTAATCAAATTTTAATGAAAATATGTATTATAAATGGAGAGTAAACAAACACACAGTGAGAACAACAAATCATTTCTAGATAGAATAAAAGATACTACAAATGTAAAATCTGTAGATTATAAATTCAAAAAGTTAACAGAATTAACAATTCATAAGAAATATCTAATTACAAATATTGATACAGTTACTAATAACTATGGAGATAAATTAGTTATACACTTAGAATATGAAGGATTAAAAGGAAATATATATAAATTCAGAACATATTTACCGGATAGATTTCATAGATTATCAAGTGAAGATCTAGAAGAATTATGTTCTGGAGATTTCTATTTCGTATACAAAGGTAAGAATGAAAAAGGGCACCATGAAATAGATTTCGAATAAGAAAATATGTAAAATAAATGGTAGAATTAAAAGAATACAGAATATTTGTTGATTCTAGAAGACTTACAGATTATAAATCACATAATTTACTAGTACAATTAGATAGAGAATTTAAGAATTGTGTTGATTTAAAATTAGTTAATATAATTTAATGTAATTCTTTTTATAATATAACGAATAAAACTATTGAACATAGAGCCTTTTTAATTTTTGATAAAGGTAAAAATGAATGGTCCTATATATATTTAAAACCGGGGTTATATAATTTAGATACATTAGCACAAGAAATTAATAGAAAAGCCTGGCACAAATTAGGTAGTAGTTCTGGGTTTAGTATTAGATTTTTAAAAAGTGAGAGTTCTGATAGAATAAAGATAAGGTTGTCTTATAGTGAAAAACATAAATTTATGGTAAAAAAACCTATAGCTAAACTGTTAGGAATTCTTCCAGATAGATCTTTTAAAAATATTGATGCTGTTACACCAAACTTAATACCTTACACACATTTTTATATTTATCGCAATTTAATCGATCCTACAAAAACATTCGAAGCAACTAAAGATATAACTTGTAATTCTGGTTTACTAAACATTTTACCATTGAAGAATGTTAAAGAATTTGGAACGCAAATAAATTATAATTTAACAGAATGTGATTTCAAACCATGCATTCCTCGTTTTAATAATTTTAGATTAGAAATTAGAAAGCATAATGGATACTTAATTGATTTAAATAATTTCCCTGTAATTTATGAATTAGTTATAAGATGTAGAGAGTAATTTTTTTCACTATATAAATGAATATAACTGTTGGACCGAGTATATGTTTTGGGTTTGATTTTAAACATGGTAAAGAAATGAGAATTAAACTAAATGATGTAATTACTGATATAAAAAGTAAATCATTTAACAATGCATCAATGATCAATAAAGAAAATTATAATATAGAAAAAGTAATTGATTTAATTAAATCACCTTTAGAATATTATGAATTAAATTAAGATGGAATTATTGATGATATTAAAAACATATTAACCAAAATATATGATAATCATAAAAGTAGTAATGAAATAAATGTTGAATTAATCATAAATAAGATAAATAAATATTTTGATGATAGTAATTTTTTGATAAATAAATGATTGATAATAAGTGGATAATAACTGGATTATATAATGGCGCATTACTATCAATTGGAACTGTTGGTTATTCAATGGTATTAAAAAAGGTATTCAAAATGGGAAGTGTTAATGTTGATAGGTTTGATATAAATGATATCTTAAAATTAACATTAGCAGTTACTTTATCTAATTTAACTATTGATTATTTAGAAAAACAAAAATATATTCCTCCCATATAAATACATAATTATTTTACTAAATAAATGGCTTCTGCAGTTATAACTATTATAGGATCGGCAATTGTTAACGCTTTAGCATTTACTGGTGGCGGATATTTATTTAAACATATTGATAAAAATGGATCATTAACAGAACAAAAAAGACATAACTTAGCATTAGAGAAATATAATAAAGCAGCAGAAGAATATAGAGAAAAGAGGCAAAACTATATGGATTATATTAACAAGGAATTATATGATCAGAAGATTTCACATAGAGATTTTCAATCAGTTGATGATGCAATGAGTTTATATAACGCGGTAACCAATAAAGAAAAATTACATCTATACAAACCTAAATTATCAGATTATTATACCCAGTAAAGAGTAAAGAGTAAAGAACAACAGAAATATGAAATAATTTGGATTTTAGGTGGAACAGTTATTGTTATATTTGTAGCATATAAGTTTACTAATTAGTAATTTTTTTGCTAAATAAATGGAAGATAAAATTGATAATATTGATATTATTCCTCATGATATCAATAAAACTAAATTAAAAACATATTTAGAAAAACAAATATTAGAATTTGAAAGTGACTTAAAGATAAAAAAGAAAAAATATTTAAAAAGTAAAATTATATATTATTTGATTATAGGTGGTTCGGTTACAATTAGTTCTGTAATAACATTTCTAGCAATATTCAGCCCATTAACACCTTTAGCTATATCAATTGGCGTATTAGGATTAAGTTCAAGTGTTTTATCTGGTATAAGTTCAAAATTGAATATAAAAAGTAATAAAGAAAAAATTAAAACTAATATAAAACAAATTAATAAATTGAAGAATACACTAGATTATATAATAAGTTTAAATGGTCATATAACAGTTGAAGAACAAGACAAATTATTAATTAGAATTAATAAATTATTAATTTTTTAATTAAATAAATGGTAGATAGTTTTCCAAAAGCTTTCCAATATAATAAATCAATTAAATATAATATTCCAGCAATAGATTTTAATAAAGATATTACATATAGAAATGAAGTTTTAAATTCATTAATTGATTTATATATTTATGTTACTGAAAGTAATAATTTTCATGTAAAGATGGAAAATATATTTCATGTGTATACAATTAATTTCAAAAATTTAAATGAGGCAAAACAATGGTTATTAAAATCTAATATGAAGTATTGGCAGACCAATTAAATTTTGCTGTTTATTGTGCAACAACAGGATGTGGAATTAGTTGGAATGATCATTTAAACAAACCAAGTTTACCATTGATGTTATCACTTTTTAGATCTCATACTTACTTTCAAATAAAATTAATATTAGATGAATTAGAATGTCCTTTACCAGGTTCAAAATATTTTAAAGAATTGAATAATAATATTAATTTTTCTAAGTTTTATAAAATATGTAATGAATTTAATATTAATTCAAATAAAGATTTTAGAGCAAAAATTGGAACAATGGGTGGATTAGGAATATTATATACTAAAGAATTTGGAAAAATAATGACAAATTCAGATATAAGAACACTAAATTGGAATGAATTACCAAAATATTATAATAATATACAACAACAAAACAATAATGGTTGGGTTAATTTCATTTTAGAAAATAGTGAAGGTTTTACTAAAGCTGGTATACAAAGAATAAATCAATCTATTAGAACTTATTTGATATGTATTTTAGGCGCGCAAGTTGAAACAAGATCCCCAATAATTGGAAATGATAACACTTCATTCGATGCGCAGAAACAATTTAAAGTATTATTTGAAGATTCAATTCATAATGATAAAAATAGATCGATTCCAGAAAACATTGTAAGATATCAAAATTTTTAGATAAATCACATATAAGATTAAATTATTGTATAGGTCCTAATCTATTTATTATTTTTAATGATTTAGTATTAAAGATGGGAAACATAATTGGTTACAATAATCTAATTAAAACTGCAACAATAAATAATTCATTTGGATTGAATGATATGAATAAAAAGATAATTAGTGCTCCAAAATTAATGGAAGGTGAAAAAAATAAAAAACACATTCAATCAACAGAAACTAAAACTAATAATATTAAATTAAATAATGATTCTAAAATAAAAGATTAGAATACATCAGAAAATATAAAAACTGATAATATTCAACATGATATAATTAAACTAAATGATGATAATAAATCCCATGAAAATGCTAAATTAGCTTTAACTTGTATAGGAATTATAATCGGAGGAATATTATATTTTAAATTTTAATTTTTATTATATAAATGGATGAAGAAATTCCATTGGATCCTTTAGATGAACCCGGTATAAGTGATGAACAACAACCTGATTTTAGTGAAACAAGTTTTAATGATGATAATGAGCCAGAATATAATTACTAATTTACCAGAAGTTGTTCCTGGTTCTAAAACCCCATCAACAGATGAATATATAAGAGGAGCTAAATCGAGAATAGATATTCAAAATGAAGTACCAGAATTAGAAAAAAAAAATTAAAATATGATGAAATTATTCATGATTTTAAACCAATATTAAAAAAATCTGGTTTCAATATAACAGATAAAGATATGGATAAATTAGTAAAAGATTTAAAATATTCAAATGGTGATTATTATTGGCATTTGAAAGATGACTATTATTTTAAGATTTCTTCTAATAAAAGTGTCGATAAAATAATAACAAGACCAACTTTTATTAAATTAGAACAATCTAGAATTAAGAAAATCATTAATGATGTTATAAATGATGTCACAGAACAAGAGATAACTTTAAATAGAAAACAATTTATTCGAAGAAATGATGATTTTTTGAAGATAATTAATGAAAATTTAATACAAAAAACATTCCTAAAGAAGCTGATAATTCCAAAACTAGTAAAATTAAATCAAGAAGAGTTCAAACTGAAAAACTTTTACCAAATGGATTACTTGATGCAACAGATCAAGAATTAGAAGATTTAAATAATATATTTTCTGATGAAGCAATTAGAGAAATTATTAGTATAAGAAATGAAGCTGATAAAATTGCACATAATAAAAGTATAAGAGATATTGAAATTAACAATTTAGAAAAAGAATTAACTGATAAAAATAAAGAAATAGAAAAATTAAAGTCTGATCTTGATCATCAAGTAATTGATGTAATAGAATATAAGCAAAAAGAATCACGTTTAGAAAAAGAAATTAATAATTTAAAAGATAATTTAGAAGTACTGAAAGGTGAAAGAGATATATTATTAAAAGAATTTGGTAATAATTTTAAAAGATTAAAAGATGTTTTTAAAGATTTGTTGATAAAACCAGATTCTAAAATATCATTGAAAGATAGAATAATATTATTATTTAAGTTAGAAGGTATAACAATTCTTTCAATTCTAACATCTGTAACTATGCTATTTACAACAATAGGTTTAGCAATATCAAATGCTTTGAAATCTACTCCTACTCCTACTCCCAATAAACCGGATAAACCGCCAGATAATAATTCTATACAAGATAAAGTTAAGGATGGTTTAAAGAAATTAGCAAAATATTTATGGGAACTATCTAAAAAATCTGCTGCAGCTTTACCAGGAGTTATTGCATCAATTGTTGGTTTTATATTGAAATCTGCAGGGAATATTATTAACTTTGCTGCTGAACATATTATTATATTTTTAATTACAGTTGTAAGTGCAATTATTTTTGGGTTAGTAAATATGATATCAAAAAATATCAAGTAACCACGATCAAAAATAAATAATTAATTTTTTTGTTAAATAAATGAGTGGGAGTTATATCAATCCTTCTAAGAATCATAGAATATCTAATGCTATTAAAGCAGAAAGATCACATCATATAATTACTCATAACCCTTCTAATATTTATCCTGATGAAACTTTATATGTTAGAATTCCTCGATTAACACAAAATACTTTTTATGTTCCAAATAGTATTTATTTATCAGCTGATATAAAAGTAATTGGTCATGATAATATTTATGTTGTTGATAATGTTGGAAGTTATTTGATTAAAAAATTAACTATAAAGATTGGTCCAGAAACAGTTTTCTCATTAGATGATTATAATTTATTCATGCATTATAAAGATTTATGGTTAACTAAACAAAACAGAAATAATATGATATTTCAAGGAATCCAATCAGAAAACCAAAATAAATTAAGATCAGGAGCTAAAGACGCAATAGTAACTCGTAACGCAGATAATTTGATAAAAAAGATTTATGGAAGCAAATATAAAATTCCATTAGACTTTGAATTGATAAATAATAATGCACCTTTATATAAATATGTAATTCGAGAAGATATTATATTCGAAATAACATTTGCTCCTGTTAATGAAATTGTAATATCTAGCGTTGTTAAAGATATGAGTTATAAATTATCGAATATATGTTTAGAATATGATACAGTAACTGATGAAAATATTGCAAGTATAATTCAAACTCAATACAATCAAGGATTTTCATTATTATATGATTATATTGATAAATTTAAAACCGTAACTATTAATGCAATTGATGTAATAATTAATGAGAATATTAACTTCCCAAGAAGATCTATTAAAGGTATATTAATAATCTTTACCATTGCAACATATTCTAATGGTGCAATAAAGGTAGATAATTATTATAATCCTGAAATAACAAAAATAGAAATAACTATCGAAGGAATAGCAAATAAAATATTTTGTCAAGGAATGAGAATGATAGATCAATGGCCAGAAATTAGAAAACATTTTATGAATGAAAAAGTGAAATCATCTGAAAATTGTAATATTAATCAAATTGATTATTATACCGGTAATAAATATGCATTATGGTTAGATTTTAGAACAACAGAGGATAATTCATTACATGGTTCTGGAAAAAAATTACAAAACACTAAAGATGGAATAAAATTATTCATGACAAAGAAAAAAGGAAGCCTAAATTTTAAAATGCACATTTATATTATATCTGACGCACAATTAAATATTGTAAATTCACAATTAGATAGTGTTATGTATTAAAATTTTAACTTCAATAAAAATATATATAATAAATGGAAGGAGGTAAAGTATATAAACATATTCCATACATCGATACACATGAAAATAATGATGGTTTATATTATGTAATACCTTGTAATATAGCTTTGATATTTGATTCTATTTTCAAAATTTATAAAACTAAACTAATAGAAATCGATAATAATAAAAGTGGTGTTGTTGATAATTTAAGTAATGTAATTGATAATAATGTAATACCTACTACATCTAATAATATAATACCTTCTACATCTAATAATGTAATACCTACCACATCTAATAATTTAATACCCTCTACATCAAATAATGATAAGATTGAACCTGATATCAAAACCAAAAAGACAAATGAAAAATATTGTGATGTATGTAAGAAATATATATCATATAAAAATTGGGCATCACATAAGAAATCAAATAAACATATAGAAAAAGAAAATAATAATAATGATAATAATATATCTGATAATAATATAATAGATAATATCATAGATAATGTTAATACAATTGAAACAAATGATACCATAGATAATATAACAGATAATGTTGATACAATTGAAACTAATGATAATGAAACAATTGATGATTCTAAAAAACATTGTAACATTTGTGATTTAGATATTTCTAAAAGTAATTTTTCTAAACATAAAAAATCTCAAGCGCATATCGAAAATGAAAGAAAGTTAGAAGAACATGAAAAGAAATAAGAAGAAATAGAAAGAAATGAAACGTGCCAATATTGTAATAAGAAAATTGAACCTGTTGATGAAAATACTCATTATAAATCAAAGTTACATCTAATTAATGTTCATAAAATGGTGAGTATGATACCATTGTTAAATAACCCAAATAAATATATCAAATATTTTAATCCTAAAACTAACCAATATTATATATTCTATAAGTTGTTATTTGATAAATTATTAGCTTATGCAGAAGATAATCCTAAACAAATATATAAATTATTATATTTAAGAAAAATAGATTTAAGTTATCTGATAAATAATTTTGGACATCATTTTGATTTTGATTATGATGATTTTGATGAATACTTAGAAAAATTAAGAGAAAAAGCTAATTTACCTACTAATAATTATGTTAAGATGGCTCAATTAAAATTAATAAATCTCCCTAAGACTTTTGGTGAATTAGATATAAACAGAGATGATTTTATAAATATATTAGAAACAAAATTAGAATAATTATTATAAAAATAATTTATATAACTATATACTAGACGTACGAGTAAGAATCCAAGAATCCAAGAATCCAAGAATCCAAGAAATCTTACTTTCTTACTCGTACGTCTAGTACATAGATATATATTATAGTTTTCATAAAAATTAAAAACATTAAATTATTAATCTAAGTATAGAAATAGTTATAATATAATCTATTTTTATTATTATTAAGAGAAAACATATAATTTATTCATTTTTATATAATTCATTTAATAATTTATATATCTATATACTAGACGTACGTAAGAATCTAAGAATCTTACTTTCTTGGTAAGAATCTTACTTTCTTACTCGTACGTCTAGTACATAGATATATAAATTAGTTTCTATAATATTCCAAGTTATAAATAGTTATTTTATAAATTTATATTCATATGGAAATTGTAATCTCAGTAATAATTTTGAACCTTTATTATTCTTTAATTTATTCATATATTCATCATGTAATTCAGTAGGTATAATTTGATTTTCTTCCAATGATTGTTGCATAGATTTTTTATCTTTGTTATAAAATAAAACTAGAAATCTTATATTCTCCCCAAAGTCTTTAACAATGGAATTATATTTTTGATTTCAAACCCATGTTGTTATCCCAAAATGTCTCCCAGAGAAAGCTAGATAACATAACTCACTTTCTCTAACTTTTGAATCATGTAAATTTGCGCAATCATCTACAATGAATAATGTATTTGATCCTTTATAAGTATCAATTGCTATTTTAATACAATTATCTAAATTTTCTTTTACTGTTTTAGGATTTAATATAATAAACTTTTTTATCTTAACTATATCTCTATTATATGTTTTATTCATTTCATAAGTAGGGCAGAATAATATTATATTATCAAAATGATTCTTATAAATAGTTTCTAACAAGTCTAATATGAAATGTGTTTTACCACAGTTTGTTACTCCAGTAACTAACATATTATGCGGTTCAAACATGACTAAATCTTTATTCATTTATTCTTTTAATTTTACTAGATAAAATCCATTCAATAAATTTATCATCGTATCCTTTATATTTCACCAAAGAATACTTTTTTCCTTTAAGAGTTTTTGTTTTCAATACTTTTCTATTTTGTATTCTATTTCATCTGGATTTGGTACAAGTGATAATTCTTGTTCATAGAAATAACCTAATATTTCTTCATCTTTTAGATCATCTAATTTATAAACAAATGGTTTAGTTAATATTATCTTTCTAATCTTGAATATTTCTTCAGTAAAATTAGGGGTATAACCTTTATAAAATGTTTTTCTATATTTAGATATTCTGACGTGTTGTCCTATTTTAAATTTAGGTTCTCCGAAATTATGTGTAACAAATGCTCCATATAGATTATTCCAAACTATTTCCGAATTATCTTCTTTTCTAGCTTGTATAGGTTTCATATTTATAGAACTATGTTTAGAATTATTATAACCTTTCACTAAATCATCTAATATATTTATAGACTCATCGATATATTTATATGTTTCGTTAGCAGTTAAGTATTTCCACATTCTAGTTTTCAATGTTTTATTAAATCTTTCTATAATAGATGCTTTTTTATCTGAATGTGTTGAAAAATAATCTACATCGTTATCAGATAATAGTTTTTTAAAATGTTTGTTATAGAATTCCTTACCTTCATTAAATTGTATCTTATCTGGAATAGCTTCTTTAAATATAGATTTAAAAGCATTTGTAACTTCTATTCCAGTTTTATTTTTGATTGGAATTGACCATGCGTATCTACTGAATATGTCTATAACATTCAATATCCAGAAATATCCTTTGTTGTATTCTTCTAAGTTCTTCATGTCAATTAAATCAGCTTGCCATTGTTGATCGATATATGAAACCATAACTTTTCTTGTTAAATAAGTTTTATCCATTTTCTTGTGGATTTGATATGTTGGTTGATTTTGTAACCATGATTTTAATTCACTATATTTTATATCACCATGTGGGTGCCATACGGCACCATTACCATTTTCATTATCAGATTTAATTTCATTCCATAATTCTGAAACGTTAGAATATGATACTTCACTTTCTGGGTTATAATATAAATCTCTTAAATATTGTTCTTTTTTCGTCTTATTTTAATCCATTAATAATAATTTAGATTTATTTTCAATGACTTTATGATTTGACTTATTTTCTGGTATAATAGGTTTATTGTCATTGGAATCATATTCATCATCAGATTTGAATTTTGATTTATATATTACACTAGATAATATAATAACTGTTACTAATCCAATTGTAATATATAATTTATAATTACTTCCAGCATGAGAAGAATCAGATGGATTATTATTTGAATCAATATCAGATAAAGTCTGTGATTCATTTATATCAGTTAATTTCTTTTTCTTAGCTTTTTTTAATTCTGAAGATCTTTTACCTAATTTTCTTGCCCATTTAATTTGTTTTTCAGATCTAGCCTTTTTCCTAACTCCATCACTCATTTATTTTAGTTATTTTTTGTTCTGATTCATTTTCTGTTTCGAAGTTTGGTTGTAGTACAGCGTCATCTGTTTCGTTCTTACCTGATTTATATTCCATAGGCTTGATGTTCGAAAATGTAATGACGCCAGTAGAAATTAATGTCATAACCGATCCTAATTGAAATGAAGCATAACCAACCTATTTTTGTAATTCAGTCATAACTAAGTAGTCATTTTTCAAATCACTAGTAATTTAAAAAAATAATTTATTTTCATCATCAATTGGTATTAACTGGTTACATAACTTAGAATAACATTTGACAATACCATCTGAAATAGAATCATTCATTCTAGCTAATCTTGCTTCTTCATAAATCTTAAAATATTTTATTACTTTATCTAGTTTCATAGCATCTAATTCTTGAAAAGTAATAATTCTATTTAAAAACTCCTTAGTTTTTCCACCGGCAATCAATAGTTCTAGATGATGCTTACAATATAAATAGTATTCATAATCTATATTACAATTAACTTGAGCACAATTAGTTACAACTATATCTTTATAATCACTTATACCCAGATCATCTAATGTCTTTTCAATATCAATACTTTTCTTACTCGATTTCTTTGACATTTATATTAGAGAAATTTAATAAGAAAAATATTATAAGTATTATAAAATGATACCAGTATCTCTTTAGATTAATACTAGATAGTTAAAGTTAAAGAATTCTAGTATTAGTTATTGTTTTTTTAGTATTTTTTATTTGTGATATAAAGTATTCTTTTTTGAAAAGAAAATATTAAAAATTAAAATAGAAATACTAGCTAGTTGAAGTTATTGTTTTTTTATTATATTTCATTTAAATTCTATTATTCTTCAACCACTCATTAAAGACTCAACGTATTGTTCATTATTTTGATCATTATTCCATAATTCAATGAATTTCTTTGCTTTATCCAATTGATTGAAATATAACTGTAAATCTAGTTTATTAAATTTTATTTCATTTTCTTTCTTTTCAAGAGGTCTTAAATTCTTCCAATTCCAAATTAACTTTTTATCATATTCATCATTCATATCAAATTTAGAAATAGGCAACACATGATCAATATGAAAATAATTACCATAATTATTTATATTCATTTTATCATCGAATTGAAATATTATCCATGATTTGAAGAATTCATCCGAACAATCTAGTAAATTAGATAGTGTGTATGAGTGACTGTCTTTACTGAATAATTGTGTTAATCTATTTATCAAACATTTTTTCATTTTAAAATTTAGATCTGTTTGATATTTTTCATTTTGATAATTGTTAATATTCTCTCTATTATTTTCCCTCCATTCTCTCATATATTCTGGGTGATTTTCTCTCCATTCTCTCATATATTCTGGTGATTTTCTCTCCATTGTTTATTATAAACTTTCCACTTTTCTGGATTATTTTCTCTCCATTGTTTATCTTTTTCTTTACATTTTTCTGGATTATTTCCTTGATATTGTTTATTATATAGTTTATTACAAGTTTTGCAATAACAACTTTTACCATCTTTAGTTTTTTTATGTTTATTAAATTCTGTTAATGATTTATTCAATTCACACTTATTACATTTCTTATAGCATATATTTATTACACCATTATTGTTTATATTTATAGCTTGTGATTGTTCCTCCATTTATAATATATATTTTTATTAAAATTGATTAACATTTTAGAATCCTCTTCCATTTCTTCGACTAACGTCTTCTTTTTTCATTCCTTAAAATATCATTATTCTTATTTCTAATATGACTTTTAGATTTTAAATGTTCTTTATAATATCTTTTATCACTGAATGGTTGATTACATGTATCACATTTGTATGTTTCTTTTTCATTCTTTAATTCATCTAATTTAGTTTCTAATATATCATCTTCATATTCTAGTTTCAATTTATTCTCTAAATGTGTTTTAGTTTTATTGTGTCTTGCTTTTTGGGATTTATCTATATTGATATTACATGTTGGGCAGTAGTACTTATTTGCTTCCATTTTAATACTACATTTTTTATTAAAATTGATTTTAGAAGTTCAATGATTTATATATGAATTATTTCAATCACACTTTACTAACACTTTTAATGTTTAAAAATCTAACTCACACAAATATGAATATTGAAATAATGTTGTAAATATATACTTTTATATTGAATAATCTATCAATTTAAATGTTATTCATGTATATGATTATTTTAAGAGTAATAGGGGTAATGGGCTTTCAGGTTAAAGGTTGAATGGTCGAGTTCATTAAAAACAAATATTAAAAGTAATTTAAAACTATAATATATTTTCATAACCGTGTGTATTTCAGTTGAATAATAGAATAATTATTATTATTAAAATATATTTGATTATATGAATTTGTGTATTGTAAATAAATCAATTGGTCGCGGAGCGGAGCGGTAGCGAAGTGGAGCGACCAATGAATACAATATGCTTTTTAAATTTAAATTATTGATATCTTAGAATAAATATTTAGTTATAATATAAAATGCACACGGTTATGAAAATATATTATAGTTTTAAATTACTTTTAATGTTTTGTTTTTTAATGAGCTCGACCCTTCGACCTTTGGCCTGAAAGCCCATTACCCCTATTACTGCTGTAGCTTCGGCCCTTGATAGATCGTATCATTGAGTGATGTGCCTGCAAACTTCGCTGAAGCATCAAAAACTATTCTTGTTTTTGTCGTTGACCTATCTGGACGAATCACTGGAAAATGTGGTAAATACCAATGACCTCTGCTGGTGTCTTCTCTTTTAGGTATCTTTTCTATATATTTCTTCTCTATGTATTTCTGGATCGTCGTTTTATACGCCTCTGCTATTTCTGGATTTCTTCTCAACCGACTTTCTGTGTTCTCGAGACGTTTGAGTGCAACCTGGTAATTGTCTTCGATTTTTCTTGCTTCACCCTTCCACGGTACTGCTACTTCGTAACGCCCTTCTTGGTATGTCAGCGACTCTTCCACTGCCTTGAGCGCCTGTCGATCTTCTTGACTTAGCATTTCTTTTGTGGACCCAAAGTTCTCTATTTCCCAGAACTTCTCAACTGATGAACTAAGTTCTTGATCGGCTTTGCTGAAGTATGTACTTACAAAGTTCGTCTGAATATTCGTTGTTCCATCCGTTATTCCCGATGGACAACTAAATTTTCGAATATCAAGCCTATGGAATATAAACCAGGTAAGAACGAAACAGATGTACTACAACCACCATGTACTACTTTATATTATAACCCAGAAATGAAGTATCATATTCTAACGTTTCAGAATTATGGGATAAAATTAAATCTGATAAAGAAAATGGTGGTATAAAATATAGTGAATTAAAATCATGGTTACAAAATCAGCCAACATATCAAATCCACAAGAAAATGGATAAAACTTATTTAACAAGAAAAGTTATGGTTTCATATATCGATCAACAATGGCAAGCAGATTTAATTGACATGAAGAACTTAGAAGAATACAACAAAGGATATTTCTGGATACTGAATGTTATAGACATATTCAGTCGATACGCATGGTCAATTCCAATCAAAAATAAAACTGGAATAGAAGTTACAAATGCTTTTAAATCTATATTTAAAGAAGCTATTCCAGATAAGATACAATTTGATGAAGGTAAGGAATTTTATAACAAACATTTTACAAAACTATTATCTGATAACGATGTAAAATATTTTTCAACACACTCAGATAAAAAAGCATCTATTATAGAAAGATTTAATAAAACATTGAAAACTAGAATGTGGAAATATTTTACTGCTAATGAAACATATAAATATATCGATGTGTTAGATGATTTAGTGAAAGGTTATAATAATTCTAAACATAGTTCTATAAATATGAAACCTATACAAGCTAGAAAAGAAGATAATTCGTCAATGTTTGTTACACATGATTTCGGTGAACCTAGATTCAAAATTGGACAACACGTAAGAATATCTAAATATAGAAAAACCTTTTATAAAGGTTATACTCCAAATTTTACTGAAGAAATATTTAAAATTAAAAAGATAATATTAACTAAACCATTTGTTTATAAATTAGAAGATCTAAAAGATGAAGAAATATTAGGTTATTTCTATGAACAAGAATTATCACTTGTACCAAATCCAGATGAAATAGAATACAAAATAGAAAAAGTATTGAAAACAAAAACTCTTAAAGGAAAAAGTATTCTTTGGTGAAATATAAAGGATATGATGATAAATTTAATGAATGGATTTTATCTAGTAAAATTAAAAGAATAAATGAATAAAGATTTATTTATATTTGAACCGCATAATATGTTAGTTACTGGAGTAACTAATTGTGGTAAAACACATTTCATATTAGACTTGTTAGAAACTATTTATAAGAATCATTTTGATAATATAATATTATTCTGTCCTACTTATGAAACGAATAAAACATATAATAGAGATATAGTTAAGATGAAAAAGTTTATTATATTAGATCCTAAAACAGTAAAAGAAAATTTAGATAATTGTATAAAAATAGCAATTGATACTTATAAAGGATCAAATACATTATTCATTATAGATGATTGCACAAATTTACATGATTCAAAAGTTAGAGAAAGTGAGTTATGTTATTTAGCTTTCTCTGGAAGACATTTCGGGATAACAACTTGGGTTTTAAATCAAAAATATAATTCAATTGTTAAAGACTTTAGAGAAAACATTAGATTTCTAATTTTATTTTATAACATAGATAGAAAATCTATGCAACAATCATTGGAAGAAAATCAAATTATACCTACTGAATTACATGATGAATATATGAATAAATTAAAGAATAATAAAGGTTCAAAATTATTACTGAGACTACAATTTCCCTATGAATATAAATTTATAAAATAAAATTTATAATTTGGAATATTATAGAAACTAAATTATATATCTATGTACTAGACGTACGAGTAAGAAAGTAAGATTCTTGCCAAGAAAGTAAGAAAGTAAGAATCTTGGTAAGAATTCTTACGTACGTCTAGTATATAGATATATAAATTAGTTTTATAATAATTATTCTAAATTCAAATTATAAAAATGAATAAATTATATGTTTTCTCTTAATAAAAATAAAAATAGATTATATTATAACTATTTCTATACTTAGATTAATAATTTTATGTTTTTAATTTTTATGAAAACTAAATTATATATCTATGTACTAGACGTACGAGTAAGAAAGTAAGATTCTTACCTTAAACTATTATTAGTTATTTTACAATTATTAAACGGCAACGTTGAAATGCGATGTGCGCTCAGAGCGGCCGTAGTGATTTTGGCGTATTGTGGGATTCGAACCGCTCGGAATTTGTACTAGTGACGTCACTCGCCATCGACCAAAACAGGCTTTCAACCTTTTGCTCTGAAATATTCCGGAAATTGAAATAGGAGGATGTTGATTTCTGTTCGGTATTTCGATTACTTAGGTGTCTAGTTTATCACAAGCTATTGGGTTCGAATCCCACTATAACCATTTTACGCAGCATACGAAAAAAGTGCCATGGCGGATACAGGCGGCTTGAGTGACTTACGTTGCATTCATTCTCCTATCACTGGGGGTTGCATTGCTCGTGCACTAAAAGCATTTTATGACTGGGAACAATCAATTAATTTGTTTGCGCTCGGGAGGCAGTATTCTCAGTTCATCTACGCGCTTGTAGATTGATGTTTAACAGAAGCGCTCTGGTCACGCTACATTTACAGCTTCTCATCATTACACACCTGGAACCCTGTGGTTTCTATGCACTCAACCAGCGTAATCTTGGTTGGAGTTTTTTTTTTGGGGGGGGACACATCACAGTTATTTGATGGGTGTTCATGTAGATGTGACAATTCAGATTTGGTACTTAATAACCCTGGCCAAAATATGAATAATTATTAGAATTAGGCATTGGATTAAGTATAACATATAAAATCATAACAAACTGAAATATAAACACATCATCAGCCATTTCGCTGAAGATATCTCCCTCTGTGAGGAAATGTCCCGGCACCAACATGGTTCTTCAGAGAAAAAAACATCATTTCTATTATTCTATTGATAACTATTTCCATGGTATGTGCTGGCCAAATTTCGTTTACAAATATTCGGCAGACATGCAGAGAAAACTAATAGGCCCCTATCATTTTGAAAACTAGATTCACAATATTTAAATAAAGCACGGGGCAATCCGATTGATATGCTTAAATAAAAGGACACCTGGTTTCTTACGACCGGGCAAGCGGTGTCACTTAGGTCGATTAGCAAACTGACAAATAAAATCCATCCGATCGGTCAAATCATCCTGTGAGTCGCGATAACTGAATACATTGATGTGTTAGAAAAGAATGGATTTAATTTCACCATTTCACCCAACATTTCAATGCTTGAGGGAGGATAACATTATTTACAATTACATGTTCAACTGAATGAATTTTTTCAATGAATATCTGTTAATTTGTTTAATTTGTTTGCAACGGAAAATTTTCAGTCCTTGGCAACTTTGGCAATAATGAAAATGTTTGCTGATTGTGGTTTTTTAAGATTGGATGTGTCCAGATATTAGAGAAGCCACAGTCTAGACCATCTGATTGAGCAGTGTTATCTGCCGCTCGATCACCAGACATACGAAAAGACGTATGGACTGGGGAATACCGTATACTTGCGCATAGCAACTTTGAAACCACTGACCTCGGCAAGACGTGGTGTTGATTGACAGCTCGCCTTATCTGGTGGCCAAGGTCGAGGTAACCGCTCGCCAGCATCTGACATAGTTATGCAAACGCGTTAGAGTTGAATTGAATACGAATTTATTCGCCATTCAAACGATTGCCATTGCACACTGACGAAAATATTACGCTATAAACTGAAATTTAGATTTAGCCTAACGGCCGTGAAGGTTTGAAAGGTTTTTCCAAAATATCAAAGCATTAAGGATTTCAAAGCGATATTGCAATACGTACTTTTTATGGGGTACCTCAAGGAACACACAATGGGATTCACCAAATAAAATATTTCGAGCGGGGCATAAGAATCATTGACAGACATATTTTCTTAAACTGGTCACGGAAATTATGTTTTAATCCTTTAAATGTTTGTCATTAATTGGTTAGTCATAAATTGATGTGTCCAAATGTTTCGTGTTAAACCACAATCAGCAGACATTTTCATTATTGCCAAAAGACTGAAAATTTTCCGTTGCAAACAAATTAAACAAATAAACAGGTATTAAAAAAAAAAATTCATTCAGTTGAACATGTAATTTTAAATAATTTTATCCTTCTTCAAGCATTCAAATGTTGGGTGAAATGGTGAAAATAAATCCATTCTTTTCTAATTCTGTTCTGATCAAATATTTACTAGAGTTGCAGACATCGGCACGCACGTGGTGTTTGTTAAGACGTCTCCATTGGCTTCCACTTTGTTACGGTGGATGAGGTAGACGTTAACTATAGCTCTTATCAGCAGACATGTTTACGCAATCGTGTTTAGACGTCTGAATTGGCTCGTGCTATCACCTGGTGATTTGTTGTGTCCAGGTATTAGACTTCTATTTGTAGATACTTCTAATTAGTAAATTCTTCCCTAATTAGCGTTTGTGAAATAGATTTAATCATCGAATTCACTAACTAGAATAAAGCACTTTCAATTCGAATTATCACCTAAACCGGGCCCAGGGCATTAACCCATTTGGCTGTAAGAAAAACTACATATCACAAGTCACGCGTACAATCTATCTCGTAGCTTCATACATATCGGAATGATGACGTAGTAGCAGCAGCTGGCAGTTTTTAAAAGGAAAGAAATTTCCGAGGATTTCGCTTATTTCACAAAACCTTCAATGAATGAAAGAAGATATTATGAGTTGCCGAGTCAAAATGCAGGTCAACGCTCCGGGCAACGCTCGCGGTCAGCACACCTGGTTGCGCGATGTGTTTAGACGTCTCGATTGGCCTCGTCTCGACTGGTGGTCAAGGTTGCGGTTAGCACTTGAGAGCAGACACCATAGTTACGCAATCATAACATTTACCTGTCCGCAATAGAGTCGAATCGAATAAGTAACCAGCTTCACATTTTGAATCGGGAGCCGGCTACCGGTTCCCGGTTCCCGGTTCGGCTCCCGATTCAAAATGGTTTTGAACCGGGAACCGGGAACCGGGAGCCGGCTACCGGTTCCCGATTCGGCTCCCGATTCAAAATGATTTTGAATCGGGAGCCGAATCGGTTCCGGCTCCCGGTTCCCGGTCTTTTTTCTATGGAATTTAATAGATAGGAAAATATTAAGTTTAATAGAATATTGAAGTGATTGTTTTTTCATCTTCGACAATGGATTTACCCTGCATGAAGGGTGATTTATACGGTAGGCAGAAAGCGTCTGTTTATTTTATATCTTACAATTTCATGGGCTTGCAGATAGTGTTGTCTTGGGGATTCGTTAACTTTCGTTAGAAACTTTCTCTCTTGTTAACCCTTTCAGTGCTGACTAATCAATACCCTATAGCTCGGGAACAATCGATGGTTTATTGATTAAATGATTAAAGAGGCGAATAACATATGAAGAAGTCGATTCGGTGACGAGAAAAACGACCGAGCAATACACACGTTCTTAAACCAAGTTATGTTATTAATAGACGCAGCTTACTGACGTATAGCGACCGCGAGTCTCGCGGTCGCATACGCAATCGTGTTTAGACGTCTGGATTGGCTCGCGCCACACCTGGCGATTTCTTGTCAAGGTCGAGGTCGAGTTTGTTTATCAGCAGAGTAGACATAGTTACGTAAAATGTCTGGACTACAGCACAGTGTACACCAGCGCCACCTGGCGAATAAGTAGCCAGCTTCACATTTTGAATCGGGAGCTGAACCAGTAGCCGGCTCCAGGTTCCCGGTTCCCGATTCGGCTCCCGGGTCAAAAGCATTTTGAATCGGGAGCTGAACCAGTAACCGGCTCCCGGTTCCCGGTTCCCGATTCGGCTCCCGGTTCAAAAGCATTTTAAATCGGGAGCTGAACCAGTAGCCGGCTCCCGGTTCCCGGTTCCCGACTCGGCTCCCGATTCAAAAGCATTTTGAATCGGGAGCCGAATAAGGAACCGGGAACCGGGAGCCAGCTTCACAGGGGTCCATGTATCATCCAGACAGATAATCCAATCACAATTCAAATTGAAGGCTCGCTAGTGCAGTTATTCACAGAATCCAGCGCTTTAAACCTCATCAGTTTATCAGATCGTGAGCAGTGGAGAAATAAAGTACACAACATCTTGGCGTAGCGGTGCTTGCTGATGTAACTGATAATGATGATGATGATGATGAGTTATTCAGAATCAAGGAGTTTCACCGCCTGTTATTTGGAATCTCATTTCATGACAGCTATTGCTGATTCTTTATTCTCTTTGATTGCTGCATGATGTTATCATTCTGAAATTAAAATACATATCACACTTACAATTAAACCTGGATTGGCTTTACAATTAATGGTTCAGAATCCATTTTTCAAACTTACCTTGATGCATTGCAATCTATTCTTTTCATGTTGAGCTAATTTGATACGCATTATTTCAATTTCATAAAACATCCTATGAGTTGTGACTCACAAAATCATCACTAAAACACTCAGAATAATCTGCAATGGATAATCAATATAGTGTTTGTGAAATAGCACTCATGTTCAATGTTCACATTTATACGAAGTAAGTAAGTAGGTGAAGGTACCTTGTCGATGTCATTATTTTCACTGGATCAACTGCTGATGTCCAATGTCACATTAAGAACAATCAAACAATCGCCTCGAGTGAACAAACAAGTAGCCTCAGCTGCAAAGTTCAGTATGTCAGTAGTGGTATAGTAGTATTGTATGTATTGTTGTTTCCATCCACCAGTCCAAATTGCCGATTGACGACCGGTAGGTTTTGACGGCGCTGTCACGCAGCCATCCTGAATTGAATACCGATATTTTCGGTACCACACGCTACACAAGTGCCTGCAGAAGCGTTACCTGGCAGTTTTAATGGAATTTCTTTCTTCATTGGTATAAAAAATGACTTTAAAGAGGTCCATGGAACGTAAATCGAGACACAGTGTAGGCGGTCATGTTACATTGTTCACGTGATGAAATACTGAAATCTGATTGGATCCGTAAAATCCGCGGAAGATGGCGGACGGGCAAAACCTGTCCCATATTGAATGGGACAGGCAACCAGTCTAATATAACTGGTGTTGCAGCTCGATATATCTCAAATTCAAAATAACTTTATTGATCTTTATTTTGATAATATCGGGTTATTCTTTTTCAAAGCGTCAATAAGGTTAGTTTTCATGTTTTTCTACTGCCCAGTAATTATACTCGACCATTGTTTTCTTACAAGGGTTTGACTGCATCCAGCATTTGTGTTGAATGAAGCTAGCAGGGGCTGTCATGTGAGGATGCCCGGTGTGTTTCGAGTCCTGGAATTTCAAGGGATGTATTATATATTGTCGTCAGTTTCTAAACATTCTCTTAAAATGTGTTGTATTGTGTTATCATAGATTAAAACTCGTTTTTACTGTTAAATGATGCTTTTTCTCTAGTTTATCTTGAGTCAGGGATTCGGCAAACAATCTGAAGTTGAATATTCAGTCATCTACGTCACGAACTGATCATTTACGTCACATCAAATCATCTGCGTCACTATCGATGTTTTCATAAAAATAATTGTTGCAATAAAAGTACAACAACCATTCACGGTGGTTAGTCGAAATATGTGCTAATGAAAAGACTTTGAATGATGAATTGGATTTGATGGATTATTGGCCGTTTTGCAAATTCATATGACTTTGAATGATGAATTGGATTTAATGGATTATTGGTCGTTTTGCAAATTCATATGAAATGTTGTATTTTGGACTCCAGAACATGTATTATTTTGTAAGACATCTAAAAAACCTGTTGAAACTCAAGCCCATTGGCCAAAATCCACCAGTTACATAGCACTTCTTTTAAACTTACGTGTAACATGATGAATTTTAAGATTTGTTACACGATTCTGAATTTAAAGTGTTTCACCAGTAACATAAAAGGTCGTGACGCAGATGACCTTTCATCGTGACGTCATTAATTGGTGACGTCATAGTGGGCACCGGCTATTCAAAACATTGCGCCAAATATCATTTCAATGATGCTGGTCATCACTAGTTTCAATTTTATTAAGTACTTAATGAGAATATTTAACTTGAAAAATCAACAAGTGCAACTGTCATTTTCATGTGTTACTGTAGAATGACCCTACCACGTAAAAAGTACTGTTTTACCTTAATTGTTTGGCGCTTTCATAGTTCCGTTGGGAGTTGCATGAACTAATCGTAGGCCTACCCGTTGGCATATGGCACTTATGTGTATATGCATTTATACCATGTTTTTGATGTGATTCAGCTTTGAAACTGAATTAAGCCACCTGTACTCAATAAATGCTAACGGGTTTCTGCCTAATTGGTTCATATGTCGAACTGGGAAGCGTACGAAGATTTCATCGAAATAATTCTAGCCCATAACATATGACTATTGCCAGGAAGCGCAACCTGGGTCAACATTATGCTGGATATGTGGATATTAGGAGTCCATTTGTCAAAGCATTGAAGCAACACAGTCCAACTTGTTTATGTATCAGATGGAGCACGCGGGGCAGGGACGTCATTATATTGCTGACTTATCCAAATTACACTTACACAGCCCAACATTTTTCAGTGTGTAAACCCCGTCGTACTCGGCATTATAGTGTTATGCGGCCCGAAGAAGGAACCGAAATATCGTGGGAGAGCGTATCCTTCCTCAGCTCCGCACAACGACGCAAATTGAATTTGACCCGAGACCAAAAATAAATAAACGACTAGGATGTATATACTTCGAATTCTAAATACACACAACTATTTATTATATCAGTTTCGTCTTTCCTATGTATCGACACCTTTTACAATTTCTGTTTCTAGTTTCTTACGGTGGTCCTTCCCCTCTTGGTTTCCCAGGTGCTCTCCGACTAGTTCAGCTATGTCTCTTATTTTTAGAATATCCAAAATTTGGTTTCCAATGAACTATGTGACCAACGCCACCGCATTTGGGGAGGGCCGACGACTAACCTCGGGACCTGATTCGCCCACCAGGCCCCCAAGAATTAATGTTCTTAGCAACCTGGTTAAGAAACAAGCCCGGAGCTGTCTCAGTTTCCAAACATGTAGACGTTGACACTTGACTAATCCCTTAGGATTATTACTATTGTCTTGAAAACTAACTCCAAAATATTTCTTATTAATCCGAGACATAAACTGAACCAGTAACAAAGGCAAATAACATTAACTGATCGTAAAGCCAAAACTTGCCCGTTTATGAATTCCTAGTAAACAATAACAAATATACATTGAAAAACCCATTAGTAAAACATGCCCGTTCTGGATTTCCTAGTGAATAGAGTTGTATGCATTATGAACATACAACTGCTATTGATCTATGCATGTTTTATAAATATAAAAATTGGCTATCATAACAGTACCTCCAACCCAAATTCAAAGTGTCCCACTTTGTCACCAAAAGTTCAGCAAGCGTGGAGTAACAATGTTATGATTTTAAATCTGAAGCGAGACTCAATACAGTAATAATAAACCAAGGTGTCGACGATAACGTACATGACAATAAAATAATCACAATAAACACAGCAACAAGCAACATATTCATACATAGACAAATCGAAAACGTGGGTTATTGAAACAAATCGCAAACAATTAGAATATAGCAAATAATCATTGTTTTGATAGACAAATAGAGTCACAAGCGCGCAATCAACGAAAACCGACAAACCATTAGAGTCAGAAACGCAAACGTATCCGCGATTAATTCGAAACGCTATCAACGACACACATTGACCACAAACAACACAACGGTAAACATCAAAGTCCGCAAAATTACGAAAAAGAGTTCGTACGAGTTACCACCGCATCGGCACTACGAAATACTTCTTTTGTTGAACACGAATCGCTTCCATATTTTTCTGCAAAACAACAGTTCATCACGAACAATACATTGTGAATGTCCATCACCGCATTGCACTTCCACAATCAACCTGACGTGGCGATCAATAGGCGTACTTTTCGGTTAGGCGGCCGCACCAGCCATTAACTGTCAGGTGTCGGGAATTTACATCAGTCATCGTCTTCTTGACCAGCATGTGGACTGGGAACCTTCATAAAAGTGCAGAGTTAATGGATTGGTAACGATAGAGTCTATACGTACATTGTATTTGCGGAAATTTTGAGTGTAAACGTGCGAAGAAATGAGCAATAAACATGAGTTGACACGCGTATGTCCCTAGAAACAGTGTCGCATACTATTTCCGAACAATAGCGAATCATGATCTTCCCAAAGTCCATCCGGCGCGAGTTTAAAAAGAACGTCGCGAAACATGTTCGAACATTTCTTCGGAGAACGGATATAAGAGCGCATCGTCATTTTTCACCAACATTCGTCACGGAGGAAATATGTTCACCAACATGCGTAACGGAGGAACTATGGATAACGGTAAGCCAAAAGCTCTCTATTACCTATAGCAGATACTAAACCTACAACTCAAAACATAGCACAAGTAATCACGGCAAACAATTTGTTTTCTTTCAACTATCCAATATAAAAATCATTAACTCATTTAAAATATCCCCATTATACTAATCAAGAATTTCCATGTACCGAAAGCATAGTACGTATTTCTAACCGTATTTCGTTTGAATATCATTCCATTTCCCTAGCAAGAGATTTTTTAGAACACAATAATAGCATAGTTTTCCACAATTAATTTAATCAATTTAACAACCAAAATAGTGTCTACCGGTATGCATTTACATCTTATTTTATTTGCATTTTCTGCTCAACGAATCTACGTCGGCTGCATCGGCCTTTCCAACAATCGTATCATTTACCAACACCGGGTATCCACATTTCCAGTAAGTGATTTCATTAAATACCTGTTAAGAACGCGTTTAATACTCAATTGTCATGGGTTAAGGAAACAAGCCATAGTGTGTGTTAGCCATTAAAAAAAATCCATTCTCATTTCAGCGATAGAATTGGCAGCGGAATGTTGAATTATCTGTTATTGTTATTGTCATCAGTAGGCGAAATAAGGAAATGGTTCCATCCAAGCGACCTGTGTTTACGTTACTCCATTGCTAAATTAAAAATGTGACCGCGAAAAAAATGAAACGATCTCAATCAATCATAAGCTTCAAAATAATCATTCAATTATTTCGAATCAAAATTTATCCATTAAGAAATGTCTCGTCGCTCGTCACTTAGAAATAGTCGTCATCTTTTGTCAGGCAGAGTTTTCTTCCTCAACTTTCAGTACCTCTAACCTGTGGAGCCTTTTACCGATTATTCTTCCACAACGATTTTCGGGAGGGCGTACCCGATGATACAGCCTCCATTCCCGGAACAGTGGCGATTCCGGATTCGTATGATCTAATCTATGTGGCCCTAAATATGACCTTTCGTGAATATTAACGAACCGTGGTGTGAGATTAGTAGAACTTGCGTGAATATTAATCGATGAAATTGATATTGCAGCCGTGGTTCCCCGACTTTCCTTTCACGTAACTGGTGTGAAAATTCAAATACAGCCTTTTTGCTGTTAGTTTTTTCGACTAGGGCCTGTGAACAATGTGCATCGACAATCTTTTCAGAAATGGGTGGAATAATTGGATTGGTCGTGCTTTGAACCGAAGTTGTTTTATTTAAATCTACATTGTTAGTAAAATGAATTGGACTTGCTCCCGGTAGCTCGAGAAAATTCGATCCGTAATTAATACTTGCGTTGTTAGAGCGCAAAAAGTCGGAACCTAAAATAATATGAGTATCGATTCCTGGGACCAAGTACATAGAGTGACGAACGTCATACTCACCAATTTTAAAATTTGCCGGCACAACGCCTTTCAACTCAAATGTCTCACCATCCACCGCTCTCGCCTCCATGAACTGACCCTGTGTTACGGGACCCATGGCTATTGATGGGTTTTGGCGATACCAGGCCTCATTCAGGACGCTTATTTCAGCACCGGTATCGACCAAAACTGACAATGTATTTCCCGCATGGGTACCCGTTACACGGTTAGCCACGGATACAAGAATAGGTGGCGTGTAATGCTTGTCGCCAGACGTTCTTTGTTTGTCGAAACCTCTAGTCGGCAACGGACGGTCTATCTCCTTGTCTGTCGGAGTACGTCCTCTCAGTGACCCTTGAGGGTCCCTCACTCTCTCCTCAGGCAAAGGCTGGGTGAATTGTCGTTCGATGGTGACTGGGTGTGCGCGTGGCTTGTCTTGGGGTGTTCTTAATAGAGCTCGTTGGCCTCGTAGGGATACATTGGATGGCCGGGGATAACTGGGTACATCGAGGCCGTCATCGCGCCATCCTAATGGTGACGACCGGAACCATTTCCCGGCTGCTGTTGATCTCCCCTTTGACCTTGCATGGGTGGCAGCGGCTGTTGTTACGGCGGATGTTGTGGCGACCGCGGATATGTCCTCCCCTCTTATGGCTCTCTGTATCCGTACTGTCGACCCGTATCTGGCGTAAATGGACAGAATTTCCCATAGTGACCCGGTTGACCACACCTGAAACAATTATTGTGCCCCGCGAGATTTCTTTCTCTCCTAGCCGGGTAAGAACGTCGAGGCTCAAAGCGTGGGGTTTTGGTCGTAACGAGGTATCGCATCTTGCCATCGAGGGGCGCTGCGATTTCGACCTGGGGATTGTCGAGTGAACGTGTCCCCCCGTCGATCACCTCTCATAGGTCTCTGTGCTTGCCTCTCACCCCTGTCACTAGGCTCTCTCAGCCGTAAGAACTGAGAGAACATTCCTTTTATCTCCTCCATGGTCTTGAGGAGTGACGTATCAGTTGCGGAGGTCTGGTTCACTGTCGGTTTTGTCAGATCTCGATCAGTCCACTGCTCGGCAGTCCTCGCGTGCTCGACTGCAATCGAAAACTTGTCGGGCCTCATCATCATCACGTCCTTCCTGATCGCATTGTCCAGCCCGTTGAGAAAGACGACCAATTTGTCTCGGTCCGATTTTTGTAATTTGTGAGCCAGTCGGTCCACTCGCTCCGAATAATCATCGACTGACTCCCCTTTCTTCTGCCGAAGTCCGGAGAAGTCAGTCTCCTCTCGGAGTCGCAGACTGTCCGACTCAAAGTGGTCCCTAAAAGAATTGATAATACTAGCAAATTTTGTAGATCGATCTATGACTAAATCGTCATAGAACCGTCTAGCCGGACCCTCCAAATATTGGAACATGAAATTTTTACATTGGTCGTCCGTCCAATCTCTCGCTTTAGCTACATTGTCATACGTTCGCAACCATTGCGAAATGTCACTCCGATTTGGTCTACCTGAACATTTCGGGATGGAGAAGGTTTGTCGAACTACCCAGTCGTTCGGCGATCAGGAGGAGTATATCTCTTTCCGACATGCTCGTCCCCGTCGACGAACCAGCCCCCGCTGTCGGACTCTGCGGGTCGTCAATATCCTCATGAGCCGTCTGACTCCTAGTACTTGGTGGCGGCATATTGAATTATAAATTAACTCGGAGAAAAGAAAATATATAAAAAAACGGAGTAAAAACAGGATATGAAAAACCAGAGCGTTCCTAAAGATAACCGCAACGCTAATAGTGGCTGCAATTCAAAATCTATGCAATTACAGTTTCGACACAGATTCTTATAAACCTTTCTATAAACCTATTATCCCCAATATGGGATTGATTTCTACACCATCGTAAATTATTTCGCGTAGCTTTACTACCGAAAATACTATATCTTAATCTATAATTCAGTACTGATATCAGTTATCAACACTATACCCAACAATATCGGAAACAAAATCATCGATATTGGATTTCATTTAAATCATATCCCTTCTCCTCAGTATCGGAATTTCCCGTCAGTACTAGAATGTCACCATCAATATTGGAATATCACATCAATATTGGAATCTATCGTTAACTATTTAATTATTCCAAAATACTGGAATTTTCCATCAGCATCGGAACATTAGTTTGACTGTTCAACTCTTCGTACTACCTAAACCTTTAATTAATAAAATATTCAGTACTGAGCGACAACCTCGGTGACATATATCAAAATATCATCACAATAGGTAACTATATGTATTTTTAAAAACCTTCTATTGCGGTGCATATAGCTACCCATATCAATAAAAAATAAACTAAAAAATAATTTATATTAAACCAGTAGTAATAGAATTCAATTCCTAATTAAGAAATATGCTTAAACCAGCAATAAATAAAGTCAATCCTAATCAAATCATTAATTAAAATAATAAATCGCTATACCATAATCACTGATTAATCAAAGTATTCATTCTCTAATAAACAATTAACCATTCTTTAAACTTTAAGTAAATAATCTTATCTAACTATCTGACTGAATAGAAAAATAACTAAAGGTCCCGGGTTTCGGCACCAAATCTGTTATGCTGCCCGAAGAAGGAACCGAAATAGCGTGGGAGAGCGTATCCTTCCTCAGCTCCGCACAACGACGCAAACTGAATTTGACCCGAGAGACCAAAAATAAATAAACGACTAAGATGTATATACTTCGAATTCTAAATACTCACAACTATTTACTATATCAGTTTCGTCTTTCCTATGTATCGACACCTTTTACAATTTCTGTTTCTAGTTTCTTACGGTGGTCCTTCCCCTCTTGGTTTCCCAGGTGCTCTCCGACTAGTTCAGCTATGTCTCTTATTTTTATAATATCCAAAATTCGGTTTCCAATGAACTATGTGACCAACGCCACCGCATTTGGGGAGGGCCGACGACTAACCTCGGGACCTGATTCGCCCACCAGGCCCCCAAGAATTAATGTTCTTAGCAACCTGGTTAAGAAACAAGCCCGGAGCTGTCTCGGTTTCCAAACATGTAGACGTTGACACTTGACTAATCCCTTAGGATTATTACTATTGTCTCGAAAACTAACTCCAAAATATTTCTAATTAATCCGAGACATAAACTGAACCAGTAACAAAGGCAAATAACATTAACTGATCGTAAAGCCAAAACTTGCCCGTTTATGAATTCCTAGTAAACAATAACAAATACACATTGAAAAACCCATTAGTAAAACATGCCCGTTCTGGATTTCCTAGTGAATAGAGTTGTATGCATTATGAACATACAACTGCTATTGATCTATGCATGTTTTATAAATATAAAAATTGGCTATCATAACAATAGGACGGTGAGGAATTAAATTTTAGCCACCTGGCGAGGGTTGGCTTGATTCGAGCAAAAGACCTTAAATGACTTCACATAATTTGATTATGAGTCTATGATTTTCAAAATTTTTGAAGAATGCTTTCTCTGGTTTTGAGATCAATTCAAATTCACTCCTTAATACATTAGTCAAAAAATAGTCAAATAGATTCTTTTTTTATTGAAAGAAATTCTACTGAACACAGATTTTGAAATGAATTATGTGTCAATTTATCCAGACGAAATAATTACAGCAAAATCAACTGACGAACAACAAGGTGGAGTTTTCATTTATCCTCGGATAATGTGTCTACCTCCGATGATACAAGCATATTGGCGACATCTTTTGGAACCTCAACGCTTTATCTGCGCGCGTCAATTAGTCAGCCACAGTCGATTTTCATGCCATCTGACCTCTTCCCACCTGTAATTAAGCAATCAAATGTAATAATTACTCAGTTATAAACTATCATAGATGAGCGAAAGTAAGTATAATAGAAATCTAAGGAGACCGATTAAGATCGTGCGTTAAAAAGCTATAACTACTGTCTTGCAGAGCATAGACAAAATTAAGCCATTTGGAATTGGTATTTAAAGGGCTATTCGGTTTTCTCCAAAACTAGTGTCTGATAAACTTTAAAAAGCTTCCGTAGGACTCTTGATGCCCATGAAGTATCATCCCATAATAACTATGAATCCAATTCTGCATGTACGTTATCACGATTACTAATCCAAATATTTTTTAACTATAGCATTAGAAAAAAAAACAATTAGACAAAACGTCAAGTACTTACAGCATCTAAGACAGTTGCGCATAAGTTACGGCTTTGACTGTCAATGACAAAAAAGCTTTATCTGAAACGTACACTTGCACACTGTGGTTTAAATATATTCCCCCTAGCTGCAAGAATCCGCAAATGAATAAAATAAATTGAAGACCGTAGTGACCAGTTCATTCCACGATGAATAGCCGGAAAGAAAGTAATCGAAATAAACAGTCGTATACATGAGTGTAAACCAGCCCCTTACTAACTACTTAGGCTCTCCACTGGTTTTACACACTACATTAAGGGCCTAAATCTATTCTATACGTATCCCCCAAAAAAGCTAGACGATCATTGGTGATCATTGCTTCGCCGAATACTCATTAGCTGCCATATGTACTCATATCATAGCACCACCGAGTGGAAAGGTGACCTTAACTGCAGTTATAGACCAAGAAATCATATCTGACATTCCCTGGTTAATGGATTCTCATATTCTTAAATTTCATAAACTCTGCTGTCATTGTCATCGATCCGAGTCGTCAAGTGAACGCGGAAGTAAAATTCCATACGAAAATCCCTACCATTTCAGTCCATCTGAAAGTTCGTTGATCTGAGCCAGAAATCTTCAGGAAATGAGGCCAACGTAAATCGATCTACGAATAGAATTAATCAATTGACTCATTTTAGGGATCGTAGTTCGTTAAAGTCCTAAAACTCGCCATAAATTTGCGATATATTTAAGCTGAAAATGATTTCAACCATCCCCCATGTTGGCTGTATATTGTTCGCGGTAATTGACGGATCCGGACTAATTGTAAGTCTGAATCCGTAATTTACGGTTGGGTTTGACGCTCGAGGTCGTCCGGTAATTTGAAGGCTTTTCGGGATGTACTTATATCAATGGATTATAATGCATTGCGTGTTTCCTGTCGCTGTTTAGACCCAGTAATTACACGGGATTAATTCATAATAAATTACTATACACAAATTCGAAATGGTCAGGCGCTGAGTTATATTTCTGACAGAATTCAAAATTACGTTTATAAGCTGTTAGTGGTCGAATCTGATTCTTCTCCAACAGAATTACAGGGCTTCTGCGAAAGCAGCAGAAACCCTAATAATAATCACGCGAATCTCAATAGGGTTTTCTGTGAAGAAACAGAAAACCCTAAAAATATGATATTTCAAGGAATTCACACAGAAAATGAATAGGACCAAAAGCTAATAATGCAATAGCAACTAATGACGCGGATAATTTGATAAAAGAGATTTATGGAAGTAATTATAAAATTCCACTACATTTTGAATTAATAAGTAATAATGCACCTTTATATAAATGTGCAATTCAAGAAAATATTATATTTGAAATAACTTTTGCACCTGTAAATGAATTGTAATATACCCAGAGTTCATAAGGATATGGGTTATAAATTATCAAATATATGTTTAGAATATGATACAGTAACTAATGAAAATATTGCTAGCACAATTCAAACTCGATATAATCAAGGATTTACATTATTATATGATTATATAGATAAATCTAAAACTGTAACTATCAATGCAAGTGATGAAATAATTAATGAAAATATTAACTTTCCAAGGAGATCTATTGAAGGTATAATAATATTGTTTACCACAATATATTCTAATGGTGCAATAAAAGTTGATAATTATTATAATCCTGAAATATCATAAGTAGAAATAACAAATGAAGGCATTGCAAATGGAATATTTTGTCAAGGAATGAAAATGATAGATCAATGGGTAGAAAAAAACATTTCATGAGTGAAAAAATAAAATAATCTGAAGATTGTAATATTTATCAAAATGGAGTCGAACCAATACAAGAAACAAGGATTATTGCATTATATACGTTTATTGATAATTGTTCCGCTTACACTTCATATAATTAGAGACCAGAAAATTAAATCAACTGGAGCAGATTTCTACTTGTTAAAATTGTTGGTACTCATTACTAATTTAGCTTCTCTGGGACTTGTTCAATATCATCACCATTTTACCAATGCACAGTTAAGCTCAACGTCGAATTTTGATACGGTACATCAGATTCAGTATTTCTCGAAATCTTTTACTTTCTGGACACTAAATCCTGTATTCCTGCTGATCGTCTTTTGAATTACTTGGTTTTTACATTTTCCGACAGGAAAAAGTCACAAGGAGTGAATTCAATGATTTTGTGATTTTAAATCATATTTCCAACAGGTACGTGGTCATTAACAATAGACGGACGCAACGGAACAATCCGCAAATTTGGTTCGACACCATTTTAATGGCAGTTCATAAACATGCTAGTGCTCAGCCATGCATGATTTATTTTTGCATTTGAACATTTCATTCTCAAGTAAACATCCAGGTCTACCAATTATACCTCCCAACATAATATTTAAAATCACAGTTAATGAATTAATAACCTTAAGGCAAAGGGTAGCACATTTTCTTAGACACCCTGTATAGGGATGCGAGACAGGGCGTCTGCAGACAGGGATGGCGACATCTTGTGACAAGCGACTTTATCAACGCGTGTGAATGTTCACCAACATTTGGACCGGTCTATATTTGGACCGGACCAGGTACGGACACATTTAGACCGGTCTAACTACGTAGTCGTCGTGTGAACGCGGCTAATATCAATAATTGAATAGTGTAAAGTTTTTCACCTAGCGATATTTACAAACATGCGGTTAGTTTTATTTATTCTAGTCAGTTTGATTTTCGGTGTGTTTGTTATATCGTGCTGACTTTTAATGGTAATATTTAAACTACATAGAATTTAGGTTATTGCAGGCAAAATTTGAGAACAGTTCGTGTTTACAATCTCCGCGTAGTGCGTATGTACAATCAACACAATCTCGCAGGATTCTGTGTTGATTCGTATTCAGCTTTTAGTAGCCTGACATAAATATCCATGAATCCTAGCAGGCGCAATAACTGTGGAATTTATATGATATTGCCGCGAAGCTTTATTTCCGAGGCGCAAATAAAATATGCCAAGAAATGATTCTAGATTAGGCGAGATATTTACACAATTACAAAGTGGTTGCGAAGTATTAAGTACGGGTAATTTACTTGGTTCGTTATACAGGTGCTGTTCTTCTTGATGATCATATCGTTTCGTACCTTACCGTAAGCTTATGATGAAGGTATGTTTTGTTTTAAATGTATATTTTAAAAAGCAAATACCGGGTATAAATATTTTGATATGATTTGATTTATTTTGCATAAACAATTGATACAGTGATTATAACAGAACATAATAGTTATTACATGAAATATAGTCAGTTAAACAATGATTTGTGCGAGGAATTGAAGAAAAGCCAGTAAGGCTTATACTAGTCTAAAATCCCTCACCACATACACTCACATTCTCGCATTCATACACACAACACACATTGCTAGAAACACTCTTAAAGGTATTGATACACCGGTCACAATCCTCTCTTTAATCGTTATCTATAAAATACTTGAGTAAGGCCCTGGCGAGAGAACGTGTCCGTGCACAAATCCGAATGAATAAATTGAAATACCGTATGATAATATTGAAGATAATATATTTTCTTTACCTTGAACAAAGAATGATTTTCCTAATCCCTATTGTATATGAATCCCTATCGTTCCGAAGCTTCACCTGTCCTGCTGTCGACACTCGTCTTACTAAGGTACAGATTCTCCCGAGTGACTGCTCTCTCAAGATGCGGGCCCTTTTATAGAAAGAATCGGCATTCTTAAAATACCGACTCTCCCACTCGACTTTTGGCAAGGAGCAGCAACCTTACTGTCATGACTGTTTTGGTCATATAGAATTTGGCCTTAATGATTCGCTGATCTAAAATTATTTTCAAAACTGATTTGCTAAACTAACTTTTTCCTTCCAACCCTCCTGTCATGACGCGTTGTGATTTACTCACTCCTTGCTAGTCGTTGTTGAGAGAGCAGCTATTGTCTGTGAATTACCAACGAGCGCATACAGACAACAGAAACTTCAGACAGCTAGTTTTAACATTTAACACAAATTAATTTTTCTAAAACATTAGCGATTATTAACAATTTGTTCTTAAACAACATCTAGATTACTCAAATTAAATATCTTTTCAAAACTTTGTTTTCTTTTCTAATTACAGTACAAATTCATTGTTTCTTTTTTAATTATTATAATTAACTACGATTCGGAATACATTGTGATTGATTATCAATTCTTAAATTATTTGAAATACTTATACTAATTATTTTATCTACAATTTAACTAATTCTATTTTAATACAGGATAAGCAAAACAACCACATCTTCCTAAACTTCCGGTTTTTCCTTTTACGGAAAGTAGCCGGGAATATCATCAAGTATCAGCGTGATCCCTTCACGAGCCTCATTATAAATTCACTCCATTGTTCCGACCCAACCAAATATGGTTCCAACTATTTAAAAGTTTTATATAAAGATTTTCTGAATGTTTGCCAGATCTCACAGCAGAAGAACCGAGAAAGAATTGTTGTTTATAGACTGATTTATGGTTTGCGTTGGTAGATGAAAGCATCAAACAAGAACTTTCGTAATTCTTACTACTAGTACGTTCTTGTCTGACGGCCTTAACGTAACCCCCACGCATACGGAAACAACATTAAGAACATTTCTAAATACTACGAAACATTTTAAAATACTACGAAAATCGAGCTGTGGATCAACAATCCCTATCCAGTTTAAATTTCGTCCCGAAATTTTGAATTTAAACCAACTCGTGAATATCCCGCTGATACCTAACCTAAAAGGAAAAGGACCCTATGTCGTTGGTTGACGTGTTACCTTAAGTCATCGTAACAGGTGGAAGTTGTTCCTGACAGTGAACAGTTGGTTGACAATCGGAGTTCGAATCTCCTATCCCAACATTTTCGTTGATTGGCATATTCGGTTTAGACGTGAGAACAACTTGACCTCTATCCTGTTCATGGGACATTCCATTCCCAACCGGATGGTGAAAACTGCTGGCATTTGAGGTGACAGGAAAGTTCTTTCCTCTTTCAAACGAGTGACACAAATTCTCCGACATTGACTCCTGACTAGATATCTTTGACAAAATAGTTTCCATATTACTCTGATCATTAAGACATTCCGATCGTGACTTATTACTACTACCTGAATCTGATGACACAAGATCACATTGTATTGCTGATTCGGAGGTTGCTGGGTACCTATACTGATCAAAAGCGCCTTCGTGACAATCTAAATCAGACTTCCTATCTCTAAAAAGGTCATCTTCTGCCGAATCCGTCGGACCATTAACCCCTCTAGGGTGTGACCTATCAATACTCATATTGTCACCCGAGCACGCCATATCAGCACGTACCTCCTGCAATTTAACCGGATCGCTAAACGTAACCCTCCTGTGTCTTTTTATATGCTCGTAAGTAGCCGACAACTGGGAATTGTCCCTCCAGATGTCCTCAAAATTGGATCCCTGATCCATATAAAAATTTCCATCTTACGACAACTGGGAATTGTCCCTCCAGCTATCCCCAAAGTTACGATCTTGAATGTCATAAACGTCATCAGCACCCCATGAAGGAGTGTGATGGCCGGCAAACCTATCTAAATTCAGAGACTCATTGTCATGAAAGTAATACGCAGTACAATTTTCCTCAGGTCCAAAATAATCGTCAACTGAATCAGCTAGCATGTCGCCCTGATCAAATGACATGTCAAATATATCATCCCTATCGTCCTCAAAATAATCATCGTCATCATCAAAAATATAATTATCAATTACCGGACTGTCATTATCATAACTATGATAACCCGAATATGTGTCATCCCACCAATAATCACTCCTTATTAACGAGTCCGGCGAGGGCTCAGTTGACCATTCATTGCGCGACCCCACCCTTATCGGTCCATAGGATGAGGTCTCCGTCGTTTCCCTGACCAAATGTTCGATTAACCCGTTGGGAATCACGCCCAAGATTCTGTGACCGAAACTGACCCCTACCACAATTTTGGGGACGGCGATTATCACGCTGAAATGCGTCCCGGTTTGGTGACCTTTGTTGGTCGTTACGCCACGTCGGGCAATTCCTGGCGTAATGACCAGGGGCGTGACATTGATAGCACACCACCTGGCCATCCTGTGACCTTTGTGACGGGCGGCTTTCGCTATAAAATGTGGCTCTATCATTCCGCTGAGTACGGGTAGACTTCTGGATGTCCATAATTTGGCGGAACATGTCCCGTAACTCAGTCATAACGTCACCCATCGCTTTATTTGGTTCGGTCCCAATTTGCGATACCTTGGGAGACGACAGAGCTTTACGTTGTTCGATATGCTCCGCCATTCTGGCTGCCTCCCATGCATCCCTAAATGTCGTCGGACGCTGTGACAACAAGTAGACAGAGATGTCAGGGCGAGAGTTGTTAATTAGTAACATCTTTTTGTGGTGGTCCGAAAATTTCAAACTCGAGGCCACACGATCAATCTCTTCCGCAAACCTATCGACCGATTGCGTTTCCCCCTGTCGCATTGTCGTCAAGGCTGACTCCTTGACCAAGGTCCACGAGGTGGGGCTAAATTGTAAGCAAAATGCATGAACAATATGCTCCCAGGGAGTGGCAATATTTCTACCGGTCGCATCGATACCCTGATCAATTCGAAGATCATTAAATAAGATTAGGGCCGGGCCAGCCAAAAACCAATACAACTGTTTCTTTTTAGCGTCATCGTTCCAACCCCTTAGATCGGCCAAACGGTCAAATCCTTTGAACCAATCAGAGACGCACTGGTCAACTCGTCCCGTAAATTTAGGGAGCAAAGAGAAATTCATGAACGCCGTGGCTGTGTCCACCTGTTCGCGAAGGCCAGAGAGGGCCTGCAGAACAGTGTCGTTGCTTACAGCGGATCGTTCCCGTGAGCCATCCGCACCGTACGTCGTCTCCCCCCCTGTCGACATTGTATATCTTTAAAAGAATACTAATCTAAAATAACATTTTAAAAATTTCCAACCCAAAAAAATAGATGTAGGTTCGATTCCCCATCCTGGCTGGACGGTTTTGGCAATTCACAAGGTGGAGGGTTCGAACCCCTCAATGGCTGTAGTGCAGCCCCATCAGTGTCGACCTGCATGGCGAGTGGGTTAGAATCCCACAGAGGTCCCCGACACTCCTCCGGTATTACACATGAGCGTGCAGTGGTGGGTTCGAATCCCACGACGGCTCTCGATGTTCCTCCGGAATCTCAAATGGTCGTGCACTTCGCGGGTTCGAATCCCGCAATGTCTCAACAGGGACGACCGGAGTTGGCAGTGGGTTCGAATCCCACAATGGTTCCCGAAACTCCACCGGAATTTCAAATGGTTTCGTTTGAGGGGGGTTCGACTCCCACAGTAGCTTTTCGAATGTCGGGCTGGTTGTAGCGCGGCGCTTCTTAGAAAATGCGTTCTTCGCACCACAATGTGAGCATATAAAAATGTGTACCATTTGAACAACAATTAATTACTAATGCAAAAGTTTCCGGCACAACTGAACTAAACAGGATGGGTTTCGGCACCAGTGTTACACCAATATCCCGGGTTTCGCACCAGTGATACGCCGGTCACAATCCTCTCTTTAATCGTTATCTATAAAATACTTGAGTAAGGCCCTGGCGAGAGAACGTGTCCGTGCACAAATCCGAATGAATAAATTGAAATACCGGATGATAATATTGAAGATAATATATTTTATTTACCTTGAACAAAGAATGATTTTCCTAATCCCTATTGTATATGAATCCCTATCGTTCCGAAGCTTCACCTGTCCTGCTGTCGACACTCGTCTTACTAAGGTACAGATTCTCCCGAGTGACTGCTCTCTCAAGATGCGGGCCCTTTTATAGAAAGAATCGGCATTCTTAAAATACCGACTCTCCCACTCGACTTTTGGCAAGGAGCAGCAACCTTACTGTCATGACTGTTTTGGTCATATAGAATTTGGCCTTAATGATTCGCTGATCTAAAATTATTTTCAAAACTGATTTGCTAAACTAACTTTTTCCTTCCAACCCTCCTGTCATGACGCGTTGTGATTTACTCACTCCTTGCTAGTCGTTGTTGAGAGAGCAGCTATTGTCTGTGAATTACCAACGAGCGCATACAGACAACAGAAACTTCAGACAGCTAGTTTTAACATTTAACACAAATTAATTTTTCTAAAACATTAGCGATTATTAACAATTTGTTCTTAAACAACATCTAGATTACTCAAATTAAATATCTTTTCAAAACTTTGTTTTCTTTTCTAATTACAGTACAAATTCATTGTTTCTTTTTTAATTATTATAATTAACTACGATTCGGAATACATTGTGATTGATTATCAATTCTTAAATTATTTGAAATACTTATACTAATTATTTTATCTACAATTTAACTAATTCTATTTTAATACAGGATAAGCAAAACAACCACATCTTCCTAAACTTCCGGTTTTTCCTTTTACGGAAAGTAGCCGGGAATATCATCAAGTATCAGCGTGATCCCTTCACGAGCCTCATTATAAATTCACTCCATTGTTCCGACCCAACCAAATATGGTTCCAACTATTTAAAAGTTTTATATAAAGATTTTCTGAATGTTTGCCAGATCTCACAGCAGAAGAACCGAGAAAGAATTGTTGTTTATAGACTGATTTATGGTTTGCGTTGGTAGATGAAAGCATCAAACAAGAACTTTCGTAATTCTTACTACTAGTACGTTCTTGTCTGACGGCCTTAACGTAACCCCCACGCATACGGAAACAACATTAAGAACATTTCTAAATACTACGAAAATCTAGCTGTGGATCAGTATAAATATAGATCTAAATTAGACTTGAAGTCAGAACACACAATTATTTTGAGTTTTTTAAAAATTGGTGACGTGTGTTCTTAAACCATTTTTGTTGGCTTGTTTTCTCACAAGAAATTGATTTTCTCAAAAACGTTTTCCACAAAAATGGCTACCCACAAGATTTCTTTAATTAGTGTCTAAGAAGATTTTTGAATAACAAATGTAGTGATGATACTCGCGCTAGTATGGTCAAGGAAGATAAGGTCGAAACACTTTTTTTCGTTCCTTACATAGGTCTCCCTTCGATTATATCTAGCAGAAAACTCAAGAGTCTATTCAAACAATATTACAACGTGGATAGCCGTATTGTCTTAACTTCTTTAGAAATTAGGAACTACTTTTCACCCTACACTCCTCCCCCCTTGTTGGCCAATGTAATTTATAAATTCAAATATTTGCGTGATGCAAATAACACATACATTGGTTAAACAATGCGACATTTGGCCACAAGGGTAAAGGAGCATGGAACTTAGCCCTCAACAATTAAGGAACATTTAAAGGGCAAATGCCATCAAAATTGTACTTTTCGCGATTTCTTAACCAGAAGAAACTTTAGTATACATATAACGACCTGAGATGTGACTTATTGAAAAAAGGAGCACGAATTAGCCGTAATAGTTAGCGGAATATTCATCTATTTATCCTTCACTGCGTGCGTATAGTTCATATTCAACCCGTGGATGGTGCTATTTGTGATGTTAACCGTGGGTGGCGCTATTTGTGATGTTAACTATGACAATCAACACAAGCACATGTGCGCGCTAGTACGCGTAGGCTATGTATAATCGTTAAAATGAACATCATTTGTTCACCGTATTCACTGACCTACAGTGCTACTCACTTTTTATACTATTATTATGGCATATACAACGGTAGCAACACCATACAATGGTAAGAGTTTATTTATTCAAATCACTCCCAAAACGATAAAATACGGCATGATCTGTCTAGTGAAATGACTGGAAGCCGCGAGCTTTTGTCAGAGATGACGTCAGAAACACGCACCTGCTAAGATAAACAATAACAATGAGCACGTGCTGAAATTGTCAATTTAAAAGGCATATTTCTCAATAATGGCTGAACTAAAATTCAAACCAGTTCCATATATGATATTTGTGAAAACATCACATTTGAAAATGAATTTTACACAATATTCTATTTTGATGGCATATGCTTTTTAACATCATGTAAAAATTGTGCATCAAAGTTTTCTTTAAAAAACCACTTTTCAATCACTGATTCTGGCAAAAATGACTTTGAAATCACCATCAAAGAGGCACTATATACAAAACCTAAAAAAACCAAGTATTAACAAACAACTTTCCACACATGGTGTCTCATTTTTACTGAGCGTATTCCGATGTGTTTATTATCCATTTGTACTTTGTTAACTAGGCCACTTGAAGCCTGCATGATATCCTCTGTAATTAGTAATAGTACATTTTGTATAGTTTGTATCTTTTCATGTCATTTCTTGAAAAGGACTCGAAGCGATGAGTCGAAATCGATCGAAACGTATAACATGTAAATAAACTCATTTTCACCGTGAAGATTGTGATAGTTGCGTTTATATTATTTAAATACCTAAATAATTTTTTCTTAAAGTTTTCTTCAGAAACTGGTATTTGAGCTTCCAATGGCCGCGCAAGGTTTACAAAATATTCATTGAAACTTTCAGCAATTTCTTGCTCATTTTTTTTAACTTAATCATTAAAAAGAAATTCTGAGTTAATTTCAGGTTTTTGTTTACCTTTATTAAGTAGAATTGACGTTTCGCCATATTTGCCCGGGTTCGATTTAAACGCTATAAATTTGTCTCTGTAAAATATTTCTGTGTTTATTGTATTTACCTTTCCTCTCTTCCGTTTTCGTAAATACTTTTTTTTAGAGTTTTTCCTTGAAACGAATCGATTCTTTTATCCCTGTGGTAATCCACGGCTTATGATCATTTGATTCATCACGCATAGTTTTAATTTGAAAACTCGTCTCAAAACAATTGTTGATAATCTTATAAAATTTCTTGCATGACGCTTCGAGGTCACGCGGGAAATATGCGGGAAAAAAAGAATTACTTATTTCATAGTTAAAAAAGGATTATAAGGTGAAATACCCTAACAGACACCCTAACATCATACCTTGATAAAGAATATTCAGCCATAGGCATTTTCTTAGACCTAAAGACGGCATTCGACACGGTCAACCACACAATTCTGCTCGGTAAATTAGATCACTATGGTATTCGGGGTGTGTTCCGTTCATGGTTAGAAACATGGAAGACGGGCTTCAACCTGAAAGGCATATGGATCTTGGAAAAAGAAAACCCAGGTTCAGATTATACCTTTGTGTTCGAATGGGAGGATTATTTTGTTCCAATAAAGTATACTGATTGTAACGAAAAGACTACTTAGTTCCACCAGAATTTTGCTCTTTGGAACGAAAAACGCTTCGATCGAACAATTTATCTGTTCGAACAAAAAACTTGATGTTTCGACAAGAAAATCTTGTTCGAATGAAAAAAATTACGTTTGATAGAACAATATCCTTTTTGTTCAAATGAAAACTTTTCATCGTTCTGACGAAAAATTTGTTCGAATAAAACGCTATGTTATTGTTGAAGAGAAAAACTTTTTTTCCCGACCAAAAATGTTGTCGAGTGAAAACAATTTTGTTTCGAAATAATTCTGTTCGATTGAAAGACTTTTTACAATATACTTGTTCGAACGGAAAACTTAACATTCTGACATGAGAATGAAAACGATTCTGTTCAATCGAACAATCGTTCGAACGAAAAACATTTTGTATGGACAAAAACAGCTTGTTCGAACGAAAACAACTTTGTCCTAACTATTTTTGCAAATTGGTTCATTCGAATTGGATATTATTGGTTAGACGAAAAGAATTCAGAATAGTTATTCCGAAGATTATCACAGATAGTTTGTAAGTTCATAAACAAAAAACTATAGTCCAAATGAGACGACGAGTTTTTTCGAAGTTCTAAAACAGACATAAAATCCAGGATATTCGACTTACGGTGGGGTAGAGAGAAATTCAAACCGAATCCAAGAAGTTGAAGTTGACATATTGAGAGCGTAGCTGAGGAGAGATTCATAATGACGTCAGTGTTACTATACTTAGTCCAAGGACTAGGACTAGGATAATGTCGGGCTTTAGAGAACATAATGTCCCCGAGGTCTTCACATTTACAGAAAAGATTACGTAAGTGATTCAAGCGCAGCGCGCGATAGGCGCACAATAGAAATCTGAGCCGCGCGTTCTTTGAGTGTCACCAATTAAGAGGACCGCTATTCTGAAAATTGACCTTGGGAGGAATATTCCTCCCAAAGTCAATCGATGGAAACTTGACCAAGGGGTTCGATATTCAAACAATTGACTTTGGGAGGAATATTCCTCCCAAGGTCAAACGAAGAGAATTTGACCTTCAGGTCTGATATTCAAAGTATTGACTTCGGGAGGAATGTTCCTCCCTATATCAAACGAAGGAAAATGGACCTGGTCTGATATTCGAAATATTGTCATATGTCAACTAAAGGAAAATAGACCTGAGTCTTAGATTCAAAGTATATAGATTTAGGGAGGAATATTCCTCCCACCACTAAACGCTATAACCTGAATTTTTAGAAGGGTAGGTATTGGTGTTTTGGGTGAAATTTGTTGTTTACTTTTTAAACAGTACCCAAAAGCCAGATAGATTTATGAATTTCGAGTGATACGATACACAGTGTTCTAGGTAATGAGACAGTATGAGACATACATACAATTTTAAAAAACTTAATAGATTTAGTATTTTCTTTGTCTAACAGTAAATTGCTGTAACTTTGTCGACAATGAATTGTAATCAGATTGTAATCAGGCGCTTCTTGATAAACAAGTAGAGGGGAAATCGTAATTAAAACACGTGCATAGCTTAGAAATTACGTTTTGATTATACACGGAATATATATGGACTGCTTATAAATTTTCACAAGACTGCTGCGATGAATCTAAATAGCTTAATACGACACGAGTTTAGCTAATTTACGGGTTTAAAGGTTCATTTTCAGAGTCAATGGACGTAATTTCATAAATGCATTCTTTAATTGGAAGTTCTATAGTAATCGATACAAATCATTTATATTAAGTGTTTTGTGTTAATTAAGAATCGTCATTCGAGGATTAAAGATCATAATGAAGCTGATACATTTCATTCGTGTGGATTCTTCTCTCATTACTAGCGTTAATAGGAGATTCGCGTGTCACGCTTGATAAAGATATTTGAGTCGGATTTCTTTCATTTAAGGTCGCAAATTAGCCTTTGTCCTAGTGTGCATTATTCTCATTTATACGTAAAAGTGTGTTCGGTATGAGGGTTTGTTTCTTTCTTTACTCCTTTATATACAATTGAGAAATAGGAGTCAATAACGAGGTTTTTACTCCTAACGGAACTCAGTTCCCATTCAGTTCAGCTCAAATTTATATGCATGGGGATCTATGAAATAAGGGAAAATACAATCCAGCCTACTAGCCGCTGAACGTTAGCACCCAGAAAACGTCAGGAATTTTCAGAGAGAAAACATTATGTTACAAAAATATCGGATAAAATTCATTCTACACATGTGTAACTAAGCCCAGAACTCAGATATCGGGATAATATGCCTAAGGCAGACTTCTCCCTTTGTGACACAACCATTTAATTACTCATGTGACCATTATGTTTAAACACCTTTCACAATCAAGCTAACGATTAAGTGGCCTGCGGTATGAATGCTTTAGTATTGATTCATATACGAAGCATTATAGTCTTTACAATGAAATTAGTTGATAGAATGCATCTTACTTTTTCTCGACTTAAAAAGTATTTTTTGATTGACATATCACGGATTCGGAAACTAGTTGATTAAAAGCACAAACGCATATAGTCGCTATCCTGGTAATCAGATCGACTTAAAAATCGATTGATTATTATTGGAATGAAGAAAGATAAAAAAGACGATCAACGTTTGTATGAGATATATGTTTCGTTGTTCGTGATATTCAGCATCCACCAATGTCCAGTGAAGTTTAACAATTCAAAGCGAAATCCATGAGATACATTTTTGATTTACGGGTGCCTCATAGGCCTGTCATCGCTTATACATTGTTCATCGACTAATGAATTCTCTTTAATTGAGCAATATTTACTTAGGACTTAATCACTGACTTTCTATAGATAATGAGCTATACAAAGCCTAACCCGATAAAATTCAGTGGCTTGTTCTTGTCAGCTTGCTTATATACTGAATTTCGCTAACATAAACGATGACGTCCCCCTTTTTACTGAAATCTTGACGTATCAAACCATAGATAAATAAAACTGAAAAATTGCTACAATCGTTTTTACGCATGAGGAATCTATCTTGATTTGAAAGGCATTTGTTGACGTGTAGGGGAAAATTTAAAATTTTCACGGAAATCCTTTTATAACGATTCCAGTTATTTTGGACTTAATTTCGCAATACAAACGAAAACATGCCAGCGACAGCAAGTCATAAGCTCTTTAATGGGTATTCTTAGGGGATTTTTACCGGGGAATTTCGACCATACCGTGTAGACGAGCCGGTAACAAAAACCTTTGGATACAACAAATTATTCGCTTGTATGCATTTACGCTACTTTGGATAGGACTGCATAATCAAATATTTCAATCATGGAGATGACGAGTTGACTGAGCCCGAGGCGCACAGTCAATTGTAGATATAAAGAAACTACAAACATAATGCGTTTTCCTTAAAAGTGTTTCATCTATAGAGATTTAATACAATTTGTCAACAGTTCAATTTCTATAATGCGATGACCTATGTTTGAAAATATTTTTTCTGTTTGTTTTACGCGTGAAACCGGGGGATAATACCTTCGCCCAAACGTTCTACACACACATGATACCATTTAAGAGATTTTTGTCCACTGAAGTTTAGAATAGCAGGCCGGACTCTTTGTTAGGATCGACCACAGTTCTATAGTGAATTGATTACAAGTAGTTAATTTAGCAAAACAAAGTAAATTGTTCATTACAGTGCATTGCTAAGGGTTAGCGGTAAAAATCGCCTAAGTAAATATACCCTAGGTAAAAATCCCCTCGGTAAAAATCGCCAATTCTTCGAAGTAGGTAATCCCCTCCCTTTGATGGGGTTATAAGTTGATACAATCTTAAGGTCAATTAATTCGTATTATTGATACGTATATCCAATGTATTCATATTTTACTGTCGAACACCATAACGATATCATTGTGCACATACAAAATATGCTATTTGAATTAAAACATACTACAAATTAACGTATCATTGATACTAAATTAGTACATATACATGTAGTTATTGCACAGCTTAGTAAAGGGGCTCATCGCACATTTCAAATATATTACACTAGCTTGAATCTAAAATATTTAATATCAAAAGTACATTATTTCTAATAATTCATGGCATCGCACAGCTGAAATACACCACAAGTTAACAAGAGTCCGCAGTTCAAAAATATTCCAGTTCGAATCTTAAGATATTACAAATAAAAGTTTATTACTCTTATTAATTTTTACAATTTATTTTATCCTTAAGAATTTATCGCAACGAAAGATTTCATTAAAAAGTTCAAACAAATTTCAGTCTCATTGCAAATGAATTAAATTGGAGAAACATCGTGCTTTGAAATATTCTTGACAGGATGCGCCCATATTACCTCCGCCCAAAATACCTCCGTCCAAAATCCCACAACCAGAATCCCTCCACCCAGAATACCCTCATATGAAGTTTTAGGATTTTTTAGCACCAATATCAAAAGTATCTACTAGTTCAGTAATTAAATATTTTTCATTTGATAATATTTGATTAATTACAGGAACATTATTAATTTTATAGTGTCTTGCGTACACTAAATTTGTTGCTGAAATATAATTCTTAATGTTAAACTGTGAAAATAATTTATTGGTTTCATTGATTTCGATTTTGAATTTGGGTTCTTCTTCTTCTGTCTTCATTTTTATAACAAAACTTTTATGTTCTTGACAATCACCAAGGGATTATTTAATATTTGGGAATTTATACACAGGGTATGTTTACCATGTTTACCTAGGGTTTAGATTTTTTAAATTTCTACATAGGAAATATTTACCAGGGGGATCTATTTTTGAACGGATGAAGGTATTTTGAGGGAGGTATTCTGGATATGGGATTTTTAATTGTCATATCTAGCTACGGTAGATACTTTTCTCATTGATTATTCGCTACGATACTTATTACATATCACACAAATTCGCATATACGCTAGAATTGATACTGTTAGCAAATATCACTAAGATTCGCAATTTGCTCATTTTGTAATAGTTTTGAAATCGTCAAATTTTATTGCAGAGATTCCCCGAATTATCACGAGTAATGAAACAGATATCACGATTAACGTAGATTTTTCTTTTATTTTGAAATCCATAGATCAAACATTTATAGGAACCTAATGTTATTGAACGTAAAGCTCCCGACCCTCCCTGCATTTATACATCGAGAAATCCAACTCGACTATAATAGGCCTTTTAGCATGGTGTAATATAGCTTGTGCAACAGGACGTCACTCAGTCGTTACGTTAATTTTGAGGTGTTTATACATAATAGTTTCATAATAGTATGGTGGGACCATAATCGGGAAAGATCTGCCTTAAACACTTTATCGCCTTAGGGGGTTTTGAGCTTCTTGATAAAATTCCCCAAAATAATTCAAAATCGCCCTATCCAATATCTAAAGGCCATTCAAAGCAATATATTTCGTCAATTCTTTTTGAATTTATTCATAATTAATAACATATTCTTAATAGCAATTATTTCATTATTAGGAATCTGATCTAATATATTTCTAGTTGTAAAAGGTAGCTGTCGGATTTACGAGCAATTATCTCATTAATGAGATGATTGCTCGTAGGTCAGATGGATGGACATATTGGTGTGTACCGGTCTACAGTGTCTTTAATCAAAGATCCCATTTGATATCCGTCGTATTTCTATGAAAGAGTACAAACAGAAATATAAACCCCTATACAGGGTACAAATCAGAAGTTAAAACTAGGACAATGGCTAATTTGCAAACATAAAGGGGAAGATTTCTCTCATCACTCATGACCCACATAAGCCGGGATCACATAAGCCGCGATCACACGGAGACGATTCAGGCCGGGCCAAATTGGCACCGATCAGGCTCTGGCCGAATTTGGCCCGTGCCTAAGTAGAGAGCGCCTTCACACGCAAACCATTCACTCGATACTAAACAATGCTCAAACAAAGCGAAGTGGATCATTTCAGGTCCCAGTTGCAATTCAAACGCTTCATTTGTCTGGTGTCAAAATTAGGCTCGGGCCTGGTCCGACGTTTTTGGTCGGGGCATACAGGCTCGGGCCCATTTGGCACCCGTGTGAACAGTTGTTCCGGGCCAAATTTGCACGTTTGTGTCGCGGCTATAGAGAAGATTTGTCGGGGCTAAATTGGCTCGAATCAGGTCCGACTTAAGTTTTACGCATGGCTTACCAAAGATTGCGCCGATTTTCATGTTCAAATTCATTTCACATTCAAATTCAATTCCATTCATTCGAAACTAAACAATGCTTAAACCATGGAATCTAAAACGAGTCCATACTTAAACAAAGCGAAGTGACCGACTTCCAGAACCAGTTCAAATTAACACGCTTAATTTGACTCAGGTCTGGTCCGTCGTTTTTGGTCGGGCAATTAGGTACGGGTCCATTTTGCGCCCATTGCCGGTATTTTTTCGCCAGATCTCTCCGCCCCTACACCTTTTAACTTGATTTTTATCATCCACGTATTTAAATTGCGATTTTTTCAGCTTGTGTTAATTTTATACTCATGCAAAGGACACCGATTACAATTTGCAGCATTGCGCTTTATAATAAAATAAGTAATATTGATTATTAATATCAATATCAAGTGTGAATTTGCAGTTGAAAAATAAGTGATTTGACTAACAATATAATTTGATCGTCAATCAATCAAGAAAAAATGTAACTAGTCAAAGACTCAAGATCAAGTAAAGCAAAAGGAAGATGCATTCTAACAACTGATTGCGATGCGAAGACTATATTAGTAGAACCTGCACTACAGCTATTCAACTTTCTAAAAATCATTCGTCGCAGACCCTCAAATACCGTGTACATTATCACTCAAATTGCCTAAATATGTCTGGTGTCGTCGCTATAGTATACTACTTATTAAAAACAATGATATTACACCAATATAATTAATATAAGCTCAGGTTTTTAGCGTTTAGTGGTTTGAAAGAACATTCATCCCAAAGTCCATATTTCGAATAACAGACCAGGTCCTCCCGAAGTCGATACTTTGAATATCAGACCTGAAGGTAAAATTCTTTACGTTTGACCTTGGGAGGAATATTCCTCCCGAAGTCAATTGTTAGAATATCGGACCCCTTGGTCAGGTTTCCATCGATTGACTTGGGAGGAATATTCCTCCCAAGGTCAATTTTCACAATAGCGGTCCTCTTAATTGGCGACACTCAAAGTACGAGCGGCTCGGATTTCTATTGTGCGCCTATCGCGCGCTGCGCGTGAATCACTTACGTAATCTTTTCTGTAAATGTGAAGACCTCGGGGGCATTATGTTCTCTAAAGCCGAACATTATCCCACATTCCGGACCGTTAATAGGTTGATTTTACGGCAGAGTCGACATGTTTCAACAATTTTTAACTGTTCATTAATGAATATTTGAGGACTTATTAACTAAAAACTAGTTAAATTTTTGATACATTTTGAGAAAGTCACAAAACATTTGGGACTGCGTTTTCTTTGTTTTCTTCCTTAATGTTCCGGTTTTTGTTATTTAATTACTTTAATCTTTAGACAAGGTCACTATCAGAGACCCCAACTTCTGCCGAGAAGCCGAGTGAAAAGAAAACTAAAAATTGAATCTCAATCTATCGTTATTGTTAATTCAATTCATTGTTAACTACAAATCAATGCCTAATTTAATAGATGAATTTATAACGGATGATAATCCGTGCAAATACTACGATGTAGAAACTTTCAACTCTCTTTTAAACTGCTCGTCTCCTTTAAGTCTAGTACACATCAACTGTAGAAGCTTAACAGCTAATTTCGATAAAATCTCTTATTTACTAGATTCCCTGAATTCATATCCTACGATAATAGCGGTTTCTGAAACTTGGACGAAACCTGAACATGATAATGACACCTTTTACAACCACCATGCTTATAATAATGTATTTTTAAGCAGAGATTACTCTGTCGGTGGTGGTGTTGGTTTTTATATAAAAAAAGATGTAAATTTCAAATTACGATCGGGTCTAATCTCTGATGATACGCATGTATTAGAATGTTTATTTATCGAATTATCCTGTAAAAATAAGAATATTATACTGGGTACGATAGACCCCCAGGGACAAAGATTGATAATTTCAATACCGAATTTGAGAGAATACTCCAACTTATTGAAAAGAGCAAAACCGAGTGCTATCTATAGGAGATTATAACATAAATCTATGAAAGAGTGATCAATGCCACCAAACCTCAAAATTTCTAAACGGAGTCATATCTACAGGATTTTAACCACTCATCCATGTACCTACTAGAATAACTGACTATACAGCTTCTCTGATCGACAATATTTACACAAAATCTACAACAACAACACCTCAGGGGTGATCATTTCAGATATCTCCGACCATCTACCTATCTTTACGCTAATACCAACTAAAATGAACAATACAAAATATGAAATAACTAATCGTTCGATAAACGAAAATAATATGGCTTACTTTAAAAATAATCTAGCCGCGTCAGATTGGACTAGCGTCCTGGATGAAGATGATTGCGAAACCGCTTATAACGTATTCCTTGCCATTTTCATCGGATTATTTGAATCTAGTTTTGCACTAAAATAATTCTCAGTCAACAGTAATAAACCCCATAATCCCTGGCTTACGGTCGGTCTCTTAAAGTCAATTTCTACTAAACAAAGATTATATAAGATATTCTTAAAAGGCAAATCCGACAGGGATAAGAATAAATATCTAAATTACAAAAATAAACTCAATAATTTACTTAAAACGGCGGAGAAAAACTACTACCAGCAAAATCTCTTAACACAGAAGAACAATAAGAAAAACACTTGGAAAATCATAAATAAAATTGGTTCCATGGGAAAATCTAATTACGGATTCTAAACCAATTCTAGATCTATAATCAATGAACAAGATATCGCCAACGAATTCAATTATTATTTTGTTAACGTCGGTCCCAAACTTGCTAACAGCATCAACAGCAACGAAGATGTTCGACACTTTTTACCTAATCAAAACCCATCAAGCTTTTATCTATTTCCATTAGTCGAGACAGAAATTATTGATTTAGTACGAACACTCAAAAGCTCAAACACTGCTGGCACCGATGGTATACCCATGAAAATTATTAAATATGTTATACCAGAAATCGTAGCCCCTTTATGCCATATTTTCAACAAGTCATTAAATTCTGGAACTGTTCATAGTAAACTCAAAACGGCTAGAGTTGTACCTATCTTTAAATCAGTTGACACATGCGAAGCAAAAAATTATCGTCCTATCTCAATTATCCCCTCTATTTCCAAAATTCTAGAAAAACTCATGCATAATTGACTATCGAACTTCTGTACTAAACATGCGATTCTCTCCGACAAACAATTTGGCTTTCGAAAAAAATATTCTACAGATTTAGCATTGATAACATTACTAGACAAAATCACTAAAAACATGGAAGATGGAAAAATTACAGCACTTGTTTTACTTGACCTTAAAAAGGCCTTTGATACAATAGATCATTCGATTTTATTGTTTGAATTAAATCATTATGGGATTAGAGGTATTCCAAATGCATGGTTTAGGAGTTATCTAACAGATAGATATCAACTAACTAACATTAACTCAGCATTATCGGATTTTAAAGCCATTAAAACAGGAGTACCACAAGGATCAATCCTAGGGCCACTATTATTTTTGATATATCAATGATATCACAGAATCATCGAAAATCCTAGACTCCATCCTTTTTGCAGACAACAAAAGTTTAATGCACAGTAATAGATGTCCTAAAACCCTCGAAACCGAAATCAACTATGAATTAAAATTAGTAAGCAAGTGGCTCTCCGCAAATAAACTATCTTTGAATATCGATAAGACCGACCTTTTATTATTCTCGGGAAGAATTAAAAAAACGAAGACCATTAAATTTTTAGGCGTTATAATTGACGACAAAATCACCTGGGAACACCACATACATCAATTTGAAATTAAATCTCGCACAATACTTTTTATCCTTAGCAAACTAAAACATAAACTTCCTAATTACACCTTAAAAACAATATATCAATCATTAGCATTACCTCACTTACAATACTGTAATATCGTCTGGGCAAACAACTACCCCTCAAGACTAAACAATCTCTATAACCTACAGAAAAAAGCTATGCGCATAATAAATAAGAAACATTACCTAGAACATTCAGGACCATTATTCAAATCTACGAAACAACTCACAATATTCGATATCAATAATCAACAAGTTCAAAATTTCATGTTTAAATCTATAAATGAGCTACTTCCTAAGCGATACAATAATTTATTTACAAACAAAGTTAAACACAACCACAATACACGTCGATGTAATGAATTAGATGTAACTTTCACAAAGCATAATTATAGGCAATTTACAATAATCCACAAAGGCCCAAAACTCTGGAACTGTGTGCAGAAAAATCTGAAGTTATGTCATTCTATCTCGTCGTTTCGAAATACTGTAAAAAATTATCTCATTTCCCAATATGTTTAGATGAAATTATGTACTTCTAATTGATCAATCTAATATACTGAATATCCTGGAATTATCATATTTTCTATGTTGAATGTTTTTGTCATGTAACTTGCATGTATGAATGGGGCGTGAATGTGAGTGTGTGGGCGACTGGGCCTCTCAGGTAATAAGTTTATTTTAACTTCACCTGTCGTCCAACGTCCTATTTTACAATATTTTGTACTAATTCCTACTACTTTATATTGTAATTTAATTCGTAAATAAAACATCATTATCAATAATCTTAATCCTTTAATCATTATCATTTGTCATATTCTTGAATAAATGATCCTGTTATTTGATTCGATTGTTCTCAGTACGCCTGATTATGGCTAACAGTTGTTAAGGTTATTCGTCAGACACGTGAAAGTCAGACAGTATATCAATCATGTTAAAATCGGCTAGAACATAATCGACCACACTTTTGCCACCTGGTTGTTGGTGACACGTAAACTTAGAATACGAATATCACAAGCTACGAACACTAAACAAATAAACAAATAACTTTCAAAATTGAAGAATTGTTTTGATAATTTCCCCCATGAAATATCAGGATGGTTATTTTCTAATAATTCAATACCCTGCCTTAAGCCCAGTGCTCATTGATCGTATGATCGCTTCATCGAATGGTTTTATCGCGTCATCGTAAATTATAGTTGAATAGTCCTTTAATATTCAAGAAACTGAGTTTCAATCGTTCCGCGGTAATATTATTTCCGACGCTTTCTAATTCCATATCGAGGGTGGCACGTGCCTCTCGCAAGGCATCACTCACGTCACTGACATCGCTATTGTGCCTCTGTTCGCGATCGATAACAATCTGCCTGTCCATCTCTGTCTTATTAATTCCGCATGGGTACATTGAATCTTTCGCATTGAATTGGAACAAGCGGTTGTTCAGGTAAAGTTAGTCTCATATCAGGATAAACGTTCTAAAAGCACTATATTTTCCGACACGGTGTGCACGTACGAACTTTTTTCTATCGCGCGCATCATCTGTTCCAGCCGCCGACGTTAATATTTTGTAGATTCTATCTGCAACGCAGTCTCAAATGTTTTGTGACTTTCTCAAAATGTATCAAAAATTTAAGTAATTTTTAGTTCATAAGTCTTCAAATATTCATAAATGAACAGTTAAAAATTGTTGAAACATGTCGACTCAGCCGTAAAATTAACCCATTCACAGTCCCGAATGTGGGATAATGTCGGGCTTTAGAGAACATAATGCCCCCGAGGTCTTCACATTTACAGATAAGAGTATGTAAGCGTGTCGCGCGTTACACCGGATAGGCACACAATAGAAATATGAGCCGCACGTTCATTTGATCATCACCAATAAAGAGGACCGCTATTGTGAAAATTGACTGCGGGAGGAATATTCCTCCCAAAGTCAATCGATGGAAACTTGACCAAGGGGTCTGATATTCAAACAATTGACTTTTGGAGGAATATTCCTCCCAAGGTCAAACGAAGAGAATTTGACCTTCAGTTCTGATATTCAAAGTATCGACTTCGGGAGGAACATTCCTCCCAATGTCAATCGATGAAAACTCGACCAAGGGGTCCGATATTCAAACGATTCCTCCAAAAGTCCAACGAAGAGAATTTTACCTTCTGGTTTTATATTCAAAGTATTGACTTAGGGAGGAATATTCTTAACGTTATAACCTGAACTTATAGAATTATAGGTAATGGCGCGTTGGGTGTTATTTGTTTTTCTTTTTAAAAAACAGTACCCAATGAAGCCAGGTAGATTTAGCAATTTCAAATGTTACGATACACAATATCCTAGAGCATGAGATGGTATGACACTTACATATAATTTTAGAAAACTTAATAGATTTAGTATTTTCTTTCTCTAACAGTAAATTGCTGTAACTTTTTCGACAATCTGTTGAAATCAGATTTAATCAGTGCGCTTCTCATTATAGAATAAACACGAAGTTGAGAAATCGTAATTAAATCACGTGTATAATATAGAAATTGAGTTTAGATTTTACAGGGGACTATATAAAGATTGGTTATAAATTTTCAAAAGACAACTGCGATAAATCTAAATAGTGATATGCCTCGAGTTTAGCTAATTTCATTTTCAATGGACGTAATTTGATAAATGCATTCTTTAAATGGAAATTTCATTTACCGATCGATACAAATCATTGAAGTTAAGCGTACATAATCATCATTCAATTATAAAGCTGATACATTTAATTCGTCTGAAGTTTTCTCTCATTATTAGAGTAATTAGGAGATTCGCGTGTCGCGTGTGATAAAAGAAATTCGAGTCTTTCATTCATTTTAAGGTCGCAAATTAGCCATTGTCCTAGTGTGCATTTTCTCATTTATACAAGTGTATTCGGTATAAGGGTTGATGTTTCACTCTTCACTCTTTTATATATAATTCCGAAAGTTAATTAGGAGGTTTATACTCTAACCGAACTCAGTTTCAATTCAGTTCAGTTTTAGTTTATATGCATTGTGATTTATGAAATAAGAGAAAATACAATCCAGCCTACTGACCACTGAACGTTAGCACCCAGAAAACGTCCGGAATTTACGGAGAGAGAGAAAAACATTGTTATAAAAATATCGGATAAAATTTATTCTAAACATAAGTTACTAAGCCCAGGACTCCGGATATCGGGATGAGATGTCTAAGGCAGATTTCTCCCATTGTCGCACAACCAATAATTACTCATGTGACCATTGTGTTTAAACAACTCTCACAATCAAGCTTAAGATTTAGTGACCTGCGGTATACATGCTTTCGTATTGATTCATGTAGCCTTATATAGTCCTTACATTGAAATTAGTGGATAGAATCATGGACTCTAAAACGAATAAATCGTTTTAGAGTCCATGATAGAATGCATCTTACTTTTTCTAGACGAAGATCTGTCTTGATTGACTACCATGGGTTCGGATACTTACTAGTTGACTTAAAAGCACATACACATTAAGTCGCTATCCTGGTAATTAATTCGACTTAAAAATCGATTGATTATTATTGAAATAAAGAAAGATGAAAAAGAAAATCAACATTTTTAAGGATAAATGTTTCGTTGTTCGTGATATTCAGCATACACCAATGTCCAGTTGAATTTGACAATTCAAAGTTATTACAAAAGGAGCAAATTCTAATATTCATTTAGCGGCAATTTTCCCAATTTTTCCCTAGGCCATTTTTCCGTTCACCCAAAGATTGATATACTTCATTAATACTAAATTAACACTAAAAGTTATCGCACAGGACAAATATATCGCTAGGAAGTTAAAATTAATTACTCTAGCTTTGATTTAAGCGATTTCAAATTAAAAGTTTTATTATTTTCAATAATTTTCGCATCGCACAGCAAAATATATTTTTGATTTACGGGTGCCTCATAGGCCTGTCATCGCTAGTACATTGCTCATCATAATGAATTCTCTTGAATTGAGCAATATTTACTTAGGGCTTAATCACTGACTTTCTATAGATAAAGAGCTATACAAAGACTAACCCCATAAAATTCAGTGGCTTGTTATTGTCAGCCTGCTTGTATACCAAGCTTCGCTAACATAAACGATAAAGTTGCCCTTTTTACTGAAATCTTGACGTATCAAACCATAGATAAATAATACTACAAAGATTGCTACAATCATTATTTCGCAATCGGAATCTATCCTGATTTGAAAGGCACTTGTTGACATGTGGGGAAAAATTGAAAATTTTCAAAGAAATCAATTCAAAACGATTCCAGTTAGTTTGAACTAAATTTTGCAATACAAACGAAAAAACAGGCCAACAGCAGCAAATCATGACCTCTTCAATGGGATTTCTCGGGGGATTCTTAACGGGGAATTTCGACCATTCCCATGTAAACGTGCCAGTAACAAAAACCCTTTGGAAACATCAATTATTCGCATGTATCAATTTACGCTACTTTTGATAGGACTGCCTAATCAAATATTTCAATGGCAGCTGATGATGTCTGATAGAAATCATGGAGACGAGTTGATTGAGCCCGAGGCGCACAGTCAATAGTAGTTGAATAGAAACTACAAACATAATGCATTTTCTTTAAAATTGTTTCATCTATAGAGATTTATTACAACTTGTCAACAGTTTAATTTCTATAATGCAATGACCTATGTATGGATATATTTTTTTTTGTTTTACGCGTGAAACTGGAGCATAATACCTTCGCCCAAACATTCCACGCCCGTGATACCATTTAATGAATCCGAAATATATCCAGGCCCAACATCTAGAGTTCATGCTAAATGATGAAGACTAGGAATATCTTAGCAATATAATTTTCGGAAAGAGAATAGCAGGCCAGACTCAATGTTAGGATCCACCATAGTTCTATAGTGAATTGATTACAAGCAGTTAATTCAACAAAACAAAGTAAATTGTTCATAGTTAGTGCATTGCCAAGACCATTATTCAAAATTACAAACTACATCTATGGTTAGCGGCAAAAATCATCTGGGTAAAAAATACCCTAGGTAACAATCCCCTAGGTTAAAATCCTCTCGGTAAAAATCCCCGATTCTTTAGTGTAGGTAGAAATCCCCCTCCTTTTGAATGGATTGTAGATACAATCTTAAGGTCAATTAATTCATATTATTGATACATATATCCAATTTATTCATATTTTACTGTGAAATACCATAATGATATCATGAGTATACAAACTATAGTATATACTATTTGAATTAAAACATACTACAAAATTAACATTGTTCATTACTACTAAATTGGTAAATAAAGTGATCGCACAGCTTAATGAAAGGGTTCATCGCACATTTCATATATATTACACTAGCTTGAATCTAAAATATTTCAAATCAAAAGAACATTATTTCTAATAATTTTTGGCATCGCACAGCTGAAATATACCACAGTTAACAAGAGTCCGCAGTTTAAAAATACTCCTGTTCGAATCTTTAGATATTACAAATAAAAATGTATTATTCTTATCAATTCTAACAATTTATTTTATGCTAAGAGTTTTACGTCTTTGAAATGTCTTTGAAAATCACCGAGTGGGGATTTTTACCTATTTTGAATATTTTGGGTTTTTACACAGGGGATATTTACCTAGGGGATTTTTACCTACAACCATATTCCTATGTTTTTTTGAATGGTTCAAGATTTTTTGAGGGAGATATTTTGGTTCAGATATTCTGGATATGGGACTCATTATCATCTCTAGCTACGGTAGATACTTTTTTCACTTTGATTATTCGCTACGATATTTATTACATATCACGCAAATCCGCATATACGCTTGAATTTATACTGTTAGCAGATATCACAAAGTTTGCTCATTTTGTAATAATTTTGAAATCGTCAAATTTTATTGCAGAGATTCCTCGATATATCACGAGTAATGAAACAGATATCTCATTTAAACGTAGATTTTTCTTTTATTTTGAAATCCATAGCAAACATTTAAAGGAACCTAATGTTATTGAGCATAAAGCTTCTGACCCTCCTTGCATTTATACATCGAGAAATCCAACTCTAAACTATAAAAGGCTTTTCATCATGGTGTAATATAGCTTGTGCAACAGGATGCCACTCAGTCATTACGTAAATTGTGAGAGGTGTTTATACATAACAGTTCCATGTGCAATTCATATATTGGGATCACAATCTGAAAAGATCTGCTTAAAACACTTTATCACCTTAGGGAGTTTGTGCTTCTTGATTACTCGATTAGCAGTGACACCGCAGATAAAATTCCCCCTTCAAAATCGCCCTTTCCAATATTTAATTAAAAGCCATTCAAAGCAAGATATTTTCTCAATTCTTTTTGAATTTATTCATAATTAATAGCTTATTCTTAATAGTAATACATGTAATATCATTAGGAATCTGATTTTATGCATTTCTAGTTGTAAAACGTAGCTGTCGGATCTACGAGTAATTATTTCATTAATGAGATAATTGCTCGTATGTCGGATGGATGGACATATTGGTGTGTACCGGTCAACAGTGTCTGTAATCTAAGATGCCATTTGATATCTGTCGAATTTCTATGAAAGAGTACAAACAGAAATATGAACCGGCCTATACAGGATACAAATCAGAAGTTAAAACTAGGACAATGGCTAATTTGCAAACAAATTGGCTCGAATCAGGGTCCGACTTTAATTGTTTTCATGGCTTACCAAAGAGCGCGCTGATTTTCATGTTCAAATTTATTTCAAATTCAAATGCAAACCCATTCATTCGATACTAAACAATGCTTGAAGAGACTCTAAAACGAGTCCTTACTTATGCTAAGCGAAGGGACTGACTTCCAGAACCAGTTTAAATTAACACGCTCTAATATGACTCGGCTTAATTTGACTCAGGTCTGGTATTAGGCTCGTTATTAGAACCTGTACTACAGCTATTTAACTTTCTAAAATTATTTGTCGCAGACCCTCAAATACAGTGTATATTAACAATCAAATTGCCTAAATATGTCTGGTTTCGTCTCTATAGTATACTATTTATTAAAAACAATTACATCAATATCATTTATGTTGACCTATCATTCTAAAAGCTCAGGTTTTTAGCGTTAGAGGTTTGGACGAATATTCATCCCAAAGTCAATATTTCGAATATCAGACCTAGGTCCATTTTCTTTCGTTTGACAGTCGGAGGAATATTCGATACTTTGAATATCAGAACTGAAGGTCAAATTCTCTTCGTTTGACCGTGGGGGGAATATTCCTCCCAAAGTCAATTGTTTGAATATCAGACCCCTTGGTCAAGTTTCCATCGATTGACTTTGGGAGGAATATTCCTCCCGCAGTCAATTTTCACAATAGCGGTCCTCTTAATTGGTGATGATCAATGAAAGTGCGGCTCATATTTCTATTGTGTGCCTATCCGGTGTAACGCGCGACACGCTTATATAATCTTATCTGTAAATGTGAAGACCTCGGGGGCATTATGTTCTCTAAAGCCCGACATTATCCCACATTCGGGACTGTGAATGGGTTAATTTTACGGCTGAGTCGACATGTTTCAACAATTTTTAACTGTTCATTTATGAATATTTGAAGACTTATGAACTAAAAATTACTTAAATTTTTGATACATTTTGAGAAAATCACAAAACATTTGAGACTGCGTTCTGCCACGATTTCATCTTTTTCTTCTTGCACGCCGAAAAAGAAGAGATGATCCCTTATAGAACGCGATTGAAAGTCAAGCACGGTGTTGCTTAACTTCATGTTTACCTGGCGTAAACAGCCAACTTCGCCGGTGAATGTACCGATTTTTTCATTCGTAATTAGGTTATGCGTCGACAGTTTGTGATATCTTTTACACTGATTTTCAATTAATTGCCTATTCGATTGGTTCCAGCCGATTTAATTTCTTTCTCATGCCGCCCAACATAGTAACAATATCCCCGAGACTCGCAGTGCCGTCATTTCCGCTGTCCATACTAGAATTATCACTGTGATCATTCATTTCGGATGAACGGTCATCTATGTCACTAGTACATACCAGATTCTTGTTAGGTGTCTTATTCTGATCACGACGTTTTACAGCATTTACATCAGATCGATACTTATTACGTTTCTTTTTACCGTTTCCACCAACCATAGTGCACGTCTACCATACCAAAGCCGCGATATGACGGAAAAGTCCACAAAAAACCTTCACCGAACCACCTTAAATAAACTTTTAAGCTGAGCTTTGGAAATGTGCGTGTGTCTACGCCGCCATATTCTATAAGTTTCAATGATACCAAATAAAAATTAGATCTCAATATGAACAAATCTTTGTTACGCCGTTTTTTGGGCTAAGAATATGTTGTAGTCGGGCAAATAAAAATGTTTCCGTATATTGATGGACGCTGTAGCTGCTTTAAATTTGGCCTATGGACTCGCTTAACCCGAAGGTATACTAGTCATATGTTAATATGGAACAAATACTTTTCTAATTGCAGATGGGAAAACCGTTGATTGTTTTGTTATGCATTTTGACGATACAAACCGTGTTTGCAGGTAAGCCATCATCGTTTGATTCTGTCACTAAACAGTCTTCTGGTGGCCGAAGTATAGTTTTACCGGATGGCAAATTGTATATGATATGTGTACTCAGTTTTGCGATTCATATCATGCAAAGGGTGAATAACACGCAAACTACCTATGGTGAAATTTGTTTTTTTAAGTTAAAGGCCTCTGGTTAGATAAAGAACGAATTGTGCAAAATGTTTGTTGTCTTTTGATACTAGGCACATGTTTCACTAAATCATTTATTCTCAGAAAATGTGCTTTGCTGGCGGTGTTGCCCGCGGAATTTCCGACAACGCAGAATTTCATAGTTATAAATGGTATCCCCGGGGATACTCCGTATCGAAAAGTCACGGGACGAGTAATAGGAAGATGTGGGTTTCGTACCAGAGGACGAGAGGACGAGACACCACTCATCACCACAAGTAATTTTTTTTCCTAATAAATGGGAGATAGAAAAGCATTCTTAGCAACAATAAATAACAGAATTAAACCAGCAAAAAACAATTTGAAATTAAAAAAGTTAGTTGATGTTACAAAAGAAATTGAACATAAAATATTGAAATTAGAAAAGATAAAAACTAAATATGGAGAGAAAGTATCAGCGAATTTAAGCTACTGTAATGTTAGTACATCGCGAGAATTTAAAGTATTTTTACCCGAAAAATGGGTTTCATTGAGTACAGAGGAATTAAAAGATTTAGAAGGATTTAAAATAATCTACCATGGGAAAAATGAAGACGGTCATCATGATTTAGAAATAGTTGATTAAATGAAAAATAAAAATAATGAATATCTAGAATCCAAAATGACCTTAGTCGTTTTACAAACAACTACAATCATACGGTCAAACATCTGTTACATGTTATTATAAGAGAGTGCTTGATTTGAATATTGATCGATCAAACAGGTGTTGCAATTCAACGTTGTTGTTATAGCAGTAATATAATAAGCACGCAGTACATACAACACACACAAGACAGGAGGATACATTCTCTCTCGTGATTAAAAGGAATATTTCAATGTTTTTACGGTAAGTTTTAGCAAAACCACCCGACTTGACTCACAGAGTTTTTAGGGGATAAGCATCCCGTTATAGAGAGGCGCCACGAGATACCTATCCCCAAGCATTTCTAATTACACCCCTGTGACCTACACCTCACCAATTCTCCTTCAATGGTTGACAGGAAACACATTATATTAAAGGCGCCTAATGCATTTCCTATCAACCCCTTACCCCCGAAAGGAGGATCGAAAGTCGAAACTGAAGGAGAACCACGGAGGGTGGACAAAGGTGCATTTTCGAAATGCCCCTGCAAGCCAAGCCCGGCGGCACTCCAGTGGTCGAATGAATTGCCTTAAATACTTAGCTAAAACACCTAAGTGAATGTTGTTGGTGCTAAAAAAATATGTGAAATTTGAAATTATAAATTATTCCGAATGAAAAGAATATAGGAATGAAAACTGATAAATGAATTATGGATTTTTAACTTAATTATGATATAATTTTTAATCAAATTAGTAATCAATTACCATGTTAATTGGTTAACAAATTCAAATTCAAATTCAAATATTCATTTTAGCATCACACCCAGTGCTGCCATCTTTCAATTTAAAAAAAACTAATAATAAGAAACGACTGTAATACAATGTTCAAGTAAAAACTTCAAATTAAAAAAACAAGATAAATTAATAAAAATAATGAATATCTAGAATCCGAAATGACTTATCTGGACAATTTAATTGCTCCGCATAGACAGACAAAAGTAGTGAGATATTCAATTATTTTTTTTCCTTTTTTTCTAAAATATTAATCCATTTTTTTATTATCAATTTTGGAATTTCAGAAGTATTTTCATTTTTGATAGCAGTTGTTTCAGAATTATAAATATCATGAATTTTATTTGATTTCTTATACCAATTACACCCAATCAAAATGAATACAATTACAAATCCAACTGTAAAATATAGACATTTATCAAATATTCTATTATTAGAAGGAGTAGAAATAACAATATTTTCACCATTTTTATTACTTATTTTTTCTTTTACAGCTTTTTTATATTCTTGTGATTTAATTCCTAATTACTAAATAATCATTTTTTAAATCGGATTATAATCTATTTTCATCTTCAATTGGCAGCATATAATTACATAATTTACTATAACCTTTTACTACACTTCCTGATATCGCGTCATTAATTCTAGCTGTTCTCGCGGCTTCATAAATCTTAAATAATCTAATAATTTCATCTGATTTCATTGTATCTAATTCATTATAAGTTAAATTTTTACCGATAAAATTTTTACATTTTCCAGATGCTATTAATATTTCTAATTGATGTTTACAATAAAGATAATATTCATAATTATTATTTGTTGTAACATTATTTAAAGCACCATCATCTGGAATTAATTTGTTTTCTGTTATTCCTAAATCATCTAAAGTTTTTTCAATTGGAACATCACCATTTTTAGATTTTATTTTCTTTTCACCTCCCATTTATATAACAAAAAAATTAGTTGTAATGTTGCAACTATAATTTAACTAGAATGTAATTAGAATTCAACTAGATTAACAAGTTAGTTGAAATATTGTTGTTTTTGTTTATCTTTGTTAAATCTAGTTGATTCTTGTTCCAACTACTAACAACTAGAATTCAACTAGAATGTAACTAGAATTAAACTAGATTAACAAGCTAGTTAAAATATTGTTAAATCTAGTTGATTTTTGTTCCAACTACCAATAACTAGAATTCAACTAGAATTCAACTAGATTAACAAGCTAGTTGAATTTAAATAAATTCATATTTAAATGGGTGTTGTAATCTAAATAGTAATTTTGATCTTTTAATATTTTTCAACTTATCCATATATTCATTATGTAAATCATGTAGAATAATATCATTTTCCTCAAGTGCATTTTTCATCGATTTTCTATCTTTATTGTAGAATAAAACTAGAAATCTAATGTTTTCTCTAAAGTCTTTAACAATTGAATTATATTTTTGATTTAAAACCCATGTTGTTATCGCGAAATGTCTCCCAGAGAAAGCTAGATAACATAACTCACTTTCTCTAACTTTTGAATCATGTAAATTTGCACAATCATCTATAATGAATAATGTATTTGATCCTTTATAAATATCTATTGCTATTTTAATACAATTATCTAAATTTTCTTTTACTGTTTTAGGATCTAATATAATAAATTTATTATCTCTAGTAATATTTCTATCATAAGTTTGATTAAATTCATATGTTGGACAAAATAATACTATATTATCAAAGTAGTTTTTATAAACAGTTTCTAATAAATTTAATATAAAATAAGTTTTTCCACAATTTGTTACACCAGAAATTAACATATTATGAGGTTAAAATATAAATAATTCCTTATTCATTTATATATTTTTAATTTTACTTGACAATATCCATTCATTGAATTTATCTGGCCATCCAACCCATTTTACTAAAGAATATTTTTTTCTTTTAATAGTTTTTGTTTTTAATACTTTTTCAATTTTATATTCTTGTTCTAGATTTTCAGTAGTTAAACTTAATTCTTCTTCGTAAAAATACCCATCAACTTCTTCACTATCTAAATCTTCTAATTTATAGACATATGGTTTTGTTGTTATAACCTTTTTTATTTTATATATTTCTCTAGTAAAATTTCGATCGTATCCTTTATCAAATATCTTTTTATACTTAGAAATTCTAACCTTTTGACCAACTTTAAATTTAGGTTCACCAAAATCATCTACAAGAAATGCTCCATATAAATTATTCCAAACAATTTCAGCATTTTCAGGTTTTCTAGCATCAATAGTTTTCATTCCAATAGAAGAATGATAAGAGTTATTATATCCTTCTATCAATTTTGGTAAAACATCAATCCATTTAAAAGTATTATTTGCTGTAAAATATTTCCACATTCTTGTTCTATTAAATCGTTCAACAACTGCTGCTTTTTTATCCGATTTTGTTGAAAAATGTTTAATATTATGATTATCTAAGAGTTCATAAACAAGTGAATTATCAAACTCTTTTCCATCATCAAATTGTATTTTTTCTGGTTTTAGTTTATCATCCGAAAGAAATTTTCTTAAAACATTTGATGTTTGTACAGCATCTTTTCTATAAAGTGGGAAGCTCCATACATAACGACTAAAAATATCAATTATATTCAATAACCACCAATAATCATCATTATGTTTCTTAACATTTTTCATATCAATTAAATCTCCTTGCCACTGTTGATCTACATAACTTACCATAGTTTTACGAGTTTTATATTTTCTAACAATTTTTTTATGTGTTGTATATGTTGGTTGTTCTAACATAAATTCGTTTATATCTTTATATTTAACTAAATTTTGTGGGATTATCTTATCTAATTTATCTTGTTTTACTTGACGCCATATATTTTTGGTAGAAGAAAAAGTAACCGAACTCTCAGGGTTGTAATATAAATTTCTTAAATATTGTTCTTTAGTATTAGGAGTTTTTTTACCGCCCATTTATATATCGTTATTATTAACTTTATATTTCTAATATTGAATACTATCTAATTGTGGATTTACAATATTTAATTGTGCGTCAGATATAATATAAATGTGCATTTTAAAATTTAAGCTTCCTTTTTTCTTTTTCATGAATAATTGTATTCCATCTTTAGTGTTCTGTAGTTTTTTTCTAGAACCATGTAATGAATTATCCTCTGTTGTTCTAAAATCTAACCATAATGCATATTGATGGCCGGTATAATAATCAATTTGATTAATATTACAATTTTCAAATGATTTTACTTTTTCATTCATAAAATGTTTTCTAATTTCTGGCCATTGATCAATCATTCTCATTCCTTGACAAAATATTTTATTTGCTATTCCTTCGATAGTTATTTCTACTTTTGTTATTTCAGGATTATAATAATTATCAACCTTTATTGCACCATTAGAATATGTTGCAATGGTAAAAAATATTAATATACCTTTAATAGATCTTCTTGGGAAGTTAATATTCTCATTAATTTTTTCATCATTTGCATTAATAGTTACAGTTTTAGATTTATCAATATAATCATATAATAATGAAAATCCTTGATTGTATTGAGTTTGAATTGTGTTAGCAATATTTTCATTAGTTACTCTGTCATATTCTAAACATATATTCGATAATTTATAACCCATATCTTTAACAACGCTAGATAATACAATTTCATTTACAGGAGCAAATGTTATCTCAAATATAATATCTTCTTGAATTACATATTTATATAAAGGTGCATTATTATTTATCAATTCAAAGTCTAATGGAATTTTATATTTGCTTCCATAAATATTTTTAATCAAATTATCTGCGGCACGAGTTACTATTGCGTCATTAGCTCCTGATCTTAATTTATTATGGTTTTCCGATTCAATGCCTTGAAATATCATATTATTTCTATTTTCTTTAGTTAACCATAAATCTTTATAATGCATAAATAAATTATAATCATCTAATGAGAAAACTGTTTCTGGACCAATCTTAATAGTTAATTTTTTAATCAAATATCTTCCAACATTATCAACAACATAATTATTATCATGACCGGTTACTTTTATATCGGTTGATAAATAAATACTATTTGGAACATAAAAAGTATTTTGTGTTAATCTAGGAATTCTAACATATAAAGTTTCATCGGGATTAATATTTGAAGGATTATGAGTAATTATATGATGTGATCTTTCTGCTTTAATAGCATTAGATATTCTAGAAATCTTAGAAGGACTTATATAATTCCCACTCATTTATTTAACAAAAAAATTAATTATTTATTTTTTATTATTTTTTCTTGATATCTTTTTGATATCATATTCACTAACCCAAAAATAATAGCACTTACAACTGTAATTAAAAATAAAATAATATGTTCAGCAGCAAAGTTAAGAATATTACCTGCAGATTTCAATATAAAACCAACAATTGATGCAATAATTCCTGGTAAAGCTGCAGCAGATTTTTTAGATAGTCGCCATAAATATTTTGCTAATTTCTTTAAACCATCTTTAACTTTATCTTGTATAGAATAATTATCATTCGGGGGTTTATCCGGTTTATTGGGAGTAGGAGTAGATTTCAAAGCTTTTGATATTGCTAAACCAATTGTTGTAAATAACATAGTTACAGCTGTTAGAATTGAAAGAATTGTTATTCCTTCTAATTTAAATAATAACTTTATTCTATCTTTTAATAATATTTCAGAATTTGGTTTTATCAATAAATCTTTAAAAATAACTTTTAATCTATTAATATTATAATCATATGATTTTAATAATAATTTAATTTCTTCTTTCTGTACTTCTAAATTATCTTTTAAATTATTAATTTCTTTTTCTAAACGTAATTCTTTTTGCCTATATTCTATTTCATCAATTACTTGATGATCTAAATCAGACTTTAATTGTTCTATTTCTTTATTTTTATCAGTTAATTCTTTTTCTAAAGTTCTAATTTTAAAATCTCCTATACTTTTATCATGTGCAATTTTATCAGATGCAAGTCTTATACTTTTAATTTCTCTAATTGCTTCAACAGAAAATATATTATTTAAATCTTCTAATTGTTGATCTGTTACATCAATTAATCCATTCGGTAAAAGTTTTTCAATTGGAACTTTATTTGATTTAAGTTTACTAGTTTTGGAAGTTATATTATGTTCAGAAGTTTCTGTTTCTGATTTCTTTTTGATTATTTCAAATAATTCATTAATTCTTTGTTTAAATACGTCTATATTATCATCTCTTTCTTGTTTTATAACATCAGTTATTACATTACTATTAATAATTCTTTTAATTCTATCTGGATCTAATTTTCTCAAAATTGATTTTGTTATTATTTTTTTTTATAAGTGATATCAATATAATAATCATCTTTCAAACGATAATAACATTTACCATTATCTAAAAATTTTTATTGATCTGCTAAAGGTCCAACGTCTTCATCATTTATGTTAAGTTTAGATTTTTCAATTAAATCCTCTAATTTAGGTATTTTGTTTAAATTATCTAAATCTTGTTTTACTAAATATGGGTCTAAATTTTCAGGATTCAATTGTGATTCTGCATTTTTAATATAATCAGGCATATTTAAATTATTATTATATTCTGGCTCATTACCGTCATTAAAACTTGTTTCACTAAATCAGGTTGTTGTTCATCAGTTATACCAGGTTCATCAAAAGGATCCATTCCAATATCTTCTCCACCTTCTACATCCATTTATATAATACAAAAATTAAAATTTAAAATATAATATTCCTCCTATAACAATTCCTATACAAGTTAAAGCTAATTTAGTATTTTCATGGAATTTATTATCATTATCAGTTTTAATTATAACATGTTGAATAGTATCAGTTTTTATATTTTCTGACGTATTGTAATCTTTTATTTTAGAATCATTATTTAATTTAATATTCTTTGTTTTAGTTTCTGTTGATTGGATATGTTTTTTATTTTTTTCGCCTTCCGTTAATTTTGGAGCAGTAATAATCGTTTTATTTATATCATTTAATCCAATTGAATTATTTATGTTGCAGTGTTGATTAGATTATTGTAACCAATTATGTTTCCCATCTTTAATACTAAATCATAAGAAATAATTAATAGATTAGGGCCTATACAATAATTTAGTCTTACATGAGATTTATCTAAATAATTTTGATATCTTACAATGTTTTCTGGAATCGATCTATTTTTATCAGTATGAATGGAATCTTCAAATAATACTTTGAATTGTTTCTGCGCATCGAATGAAGTACTATTATTTCCAACTATTGGTGATCTTGTTTCAACTTGCGCACCTAAAATACATATCAAATAAGTTCTAATTGATTGATTTATTCTTTGTATACCAGGTTTTGTAAATCCTTCACTATAAGATTCAATAAAATAAACCCAACCATTATTATTATCAATTTTATAATTATGATAAGCTGAAATTCTATGCATATAATCAATTCTTTTTATTTCATACTCTTCACCAACGCCATGTAATCTACCATGCGCTCTAAAATCGAAATTAATATTTATATTAAATTCATTACATATTTTATAAAACTTAGATAGATTAATATTATTATCCAATTCTTTAAAATATTTTGATCCAGGTAAAGGGCATTCTAATTCATTTAATATAATTCTAATTTGAAAGTATACATGAAATCTAAATATTGTATGAATGAATTTTAAATCAGAATATTTCAAATTTTTATCTAAGTTATTCAAGTGATCATGCCAACTTACACCACAACCAGCTGTTGCACAAGGAACAGCAAAATTTAATTGATTCTGCCAATATTTCATATTAGATTTTACTTTATATATATTATATTCATCTCTAGTAAAAGTAACTTCATATGTATTAAATATATTTTCCATTTTAGAAATAAAATAGTTTGTTTCAGTAACATAAATTTCTAAATTAATCAATGAAAGCAAAACTAAATTTTTATATATTATCATGTTACTAAAATCTATTGCTGGAGTATTATATTTATAATATTCATGTGATTTATTATATTGGAAAGCTTTTGGAAACCCCATTTATATAATAAAAAAATTAATAATTAACTAATTCTTTTAATAATTTATCTTGTTCTTCAACTGTTATATGACCATTTAAACTTATTATATAATCTAGTGTATTTTTTAATTTATCAATTTCTTTTAAATTAGTTTTAATTTTTTCTTTATTACTTTTTATATTTAATTTTGAACTTATACCAGTTAAAACACTTGAACATAATCCTAACACACCAATTGATATAGCTAAAGGTGTTAATGGACTGAATATTGCTAGAAATGTTATTTCACAACTATTTGTAACCGAACCACTAATAATAAGATAATATATAATTTTACTTTTTAAATATTTTTTCTTTTTAACTTTTAAGTCATTTTCAAATTATAATATTTGTTTTTCTAAATATATTTTTAATTTAGTTTTACTGATATCATGAGGAATAATATCAATATCATCAACTTTATCTTCCATTTATTTAGAAAAAAAATTACTAATTAGTAAACTTATATGCTACAAATATAACAATAACTGTTCAACCTAAAATCCAAATTATTTCATATTTCTGTTGTTCTTTACTTGGGGTATAATAATCTGATATTGTAGGTTTATGTAGATGTAATTTTTCTTTATTGGTTACCGCGTTATATAAACTCATTGCATCATCGACTGATTGAAAATCTCTATGTGAAATCTTCTGATCATATAATTCTTTGTTAATATAATCCATATAGTTTTGCTTCTTTTCTCTTTATTCTTCTGCTGCTTTATTATATTTTTCTAATGCTAAGTTATGTCTTTTTTGTTCTGTCAATGATCCATTTTTATCAATATGTTTAAATAAATAACCACCACCAGTAAATGCTAAAGCGTTAACAATTGCTGATCCTATAATAGTTATAATTGCAGAAGCCATTTATTGAACAAAAAAATTATGCATTTATATGGGAGGAATATATTTTTGTTTTTCCAAATAATCAATAGTTAAATTGGATAAAGTAACTGCTAATGTTGATTTTAAGATATCATTTATATCAAATCTATCAACATTAACACTTCCCATTTTAAATACTTTTTTTAATACCATTGAATAACCAACAGTTCCAACTGATAGTAAGGCGCCATTATATAATCCAGTTATTATCCACTTATTATCACTCATTTATTAATCAAAAAAAATTACTATCTTCAAAATATTTAGTTAACTTATTTATGATTAATTCAACATTTATTTCATTACTAGTTTCATTTGTATATATTTCAATTATTATTTTTTTAATATCATCCATGATAAAATTCATAAAATCTTAAAGATTCTCTAATTAAATTAGTAATCTTTTCTACATTTAAAGTTTCTTTATCTATTGTTTTTTCATACTTAAATGTTGTTTCATTAGAAAATGCAATATTTTTGATTTTTGTAATTACATCATTAATGTTAAATTTCATTTCTTTCTCACGTTTAAAATCAAACCCAAAACATATACTCGGTCCAACAGTTATATTCATTGATATAATGAAAAAATTACTCTCTACATCTTGTAACTAATTCATATATCACAGGAAAATTATTCAAATCAATTAAATAACCATTATGATTTCTTATTTCTAATTTAAAATTGTTAAATTGAGGAATACAAGGTTTAAAATCACATTCAGCTAAATTATGATTTATTTGCGTTCCAAATTGTTTAACATTCTTCAATGCTAAAATATTTAGTATACTAGAATTACAAGTTATATCTTTAGTTGCTTCGAATGTTTTTGTAGGATCAATTAAATTACAATAAATATTAAAATGTGTAAAAGGTATTAAATTTGATATACCGTATATGTTTCCAACAATAAGTTTATCTGGAGGAATTCCTAACAGTTTAGCAAAAGGTTTTTTTACCGCGTGAGCATGTCTTCTTAACATCAATGAATCAGGACTAATATTTTCATCATCAAACTTTACTTTAATTTTATCAGAACTATCACTTTTTATAAATCTAATTGAAAATTTAGAATCACTACCTAACACAATCTGAGCTTTCCGATTAATTTCTTGCGCTAATGTTTCTAAATTATATAATCCTGGTGTTAGATAAAGTTGAAACCGTTTATTTCTAATTTTATCAATAATAAAAAGGATTCTATGTTCATCAGTTTTATCCGTTATATTATAAAAAGAATTACATAAACTTATATTAACTAATTTTAAATCTACACAATTCTTGAATTCTCTATCTAATTGTACTAGTAAATTATGTGATTTATAATTTGTAAGTTTTCTAGAATCAACAAATATTCTGTATTCTTTTAATTCTACCATTATTTATAACATAAAAAAATTACCGCTCATCACTAAAAATTAATTGTAATAAAATTTTTCCTTAATAAATGGACGAGAAGATAGCATGCGAAATTTGTGGTGAACTTCTAAGAAAAAGTAATATGGCTCGACATATGAAAAAACATGATGAAAATTATAAAACCCCTAAAATAAACTGCCCAAAATGTAATAAATTATTCTCTAGAAATTATGTTAAAAACATTCAGAGAAGTGTAAAATTAATGGCGCAACGGCTAATGTTGATAGTAACGAAAGTAATAGTAATTCTGTTGAAGTTGAACCTGATATTATTTGGATAAGACCTTTCTTATTCTATGATAAGGATAATACAAAAGATCATTTCTGTGAACCTTGTCGAATGAAATTTAGTCCTGAAAATATAGAAGATTGGGAGAATCATCAATTTCGTAAAGCACATATAGATAAAATTTCTAATAAATTTGAAAATGAATTCAATGAAAGAAAAAATAGTTTATTAGAAAAAGTAAAATATGAGAAAACGTTACCAGATAATAAAGAAACAGTTGAAAAGTTAGAAAAACAATATAATGAATTAACAAGAAAAACATATTATTGTAAATATTGTAAATTGATTATTACAACAAGTAATTCAAATCTACATAATAGAACAATAAAACATAAAGAAAACGTAAGAAAATGCCAGGAGCTTAATAAAGATCTATTACCAATAAATTATAAATGAAAATGTCCACAATGTAGTTATGCGACCTTAAGGCAAGAAGGTAATGTGTTATTTTGTAATGAATGTGGATGGCAAAAGAATTTATGGGGTGAAGAAAAAACTAGAGATTTTCTCATAGAACCAAAATTAAATTATCTAGATGAAATTTTTAAAATATTTTTAATAGAAGATCATACACCAGAATATAAGCAATGGCTTGAAAAAATGAAAATAATAGAAAATAATAATGGTGAAATAACTAAAAAAGATATTATAAAAACAATTATTCCATCAACATTTAACACAAAACAAAAGAAAATGTATTTATATTTATTATTCAACGATTATTACGAAAAACCTAAATTAACAGAAGAAGATATGGAAAATATTAAAAAAAATATTCAAACAAATATTAATGTATCATTTGGAAAATAGAATAACAGATTCAATTAATTATCAATTCTTTTTAAATAAGATTTTAAATTATTTAAACATAGATATTATAATTCCATTTGATGAATTAACAAACAAAAAGAAACAAAGAGAGCAAGATGAAATGTGGCACAATATAACACGTTATTTAAATGAGAAAAATGAAATGGAAGAACCTAAACAAATTATACAAGAACAATTAAATGAAAAAGAAGAAACCAATAGAGATTTCGAGTTTGATGATATTGATCCATTTTAATAACCATAAGGTAATGTTTTTATACCATCATCTGAAATATGTCTTTTATCATCAAATGGATTTAAACTAGTTTTTTCAACTTCATTAATGTACATCTCGTGATCTTCTGATCTTAAACAATTCATTTTATGTTTCATTACAATTGAGTTATATAAACACTTTATATAATCTTGAAATTCTATATGTTTATCAACTACATGTTTTGTTATTCCTTTTAACTTTTTAGCTTCATGATCTTTTGTTCTGTAACTATACATTTTACTTCTTATCCCAACAAATTCAATCATTTTATCACCCCCTAATTCATCTTTAAACTTACCAGGAATCTTTTTATTATCATTGCTAAATAGTTCATGATCTTTGGGATAATTGCTAAAATCAAAATGATGTTTTAATGTTTTTAAGTCTTTTGTTATGTCATTTGTCTTGATTTTTAGTATGTACGCATCCGTATTGACTGCTATTAATGGAAATCCACAGTTAAATGTACCATCTTCAGTTGATAAATCATAAACATAATCTGATGGGTTATATATTTCAAATAAATCCTTAACTTCTTCTGTTTACTCATTTTCTACATGGCTTAAATTAAAGCAATTTGGTTTAGATTTAATCAATCCAATATTCATATTAAAACCTAATCTTTTCTTTAGTTGAAGTATTACTTTTCACTATTGCGTGAATATAGAATTCATCATTATATTTTATAGCAAAATCTTTAGGATTATTTACAAGTATTCTATAAACTGCTGATGATTTCATAACATCCATGATTCTAAATGTTTTATGTGAATAAACTTCTTCACAGAATTTCTTAATTCTTTCTAATAATTTTAAGTCTTGATTGCATAAATACCAACAATATTTATTACCCCAAACATAATTATACACACCTGCTGAACCATCACCCATGAAAAATCCTTTGATAAAATATTCTTTTTCTTCTAATGTTTCAGGCTCTATATTATAAATATAATTAATAATTTCATCAAATGACATATGATTCATTCTTTGGAAAAATCTTTTATGTAATAATTCATCTCTAATTTTTATATCAGTTGGTTTTATTTCATTACCATTCCGTTTAATTAAACTATGATCTTCTGTAACATCTACAAACCCTAATTTAGTTCTAACTCTATAGATTTTCTTATTTGTTTTATGCCTAATAATATTCTTTAATTTTTTCCATCCATTTCTTGTCCAAACATCCATTAAACCATTTATTTGTATTAATTCTTTTTCACCATATGAAATATAACATTCATTTTGTTTTGGAATTATTTCTGAAATTCTTCTTATCAATATTTTATCATTACATTTTAATAATATTGGGGTATCAGCTGTTACAGAATCAAAATATAATATTTCAATATGCTTTTCCCCAAAAAGTGGTTGTAAAACATTATAATAAAAATCATACATTAATAATTTTGATACTTCTAAAACAGTTGAACCAATGAATATAGGTTTATTAAATTTCATTGACGTTCTTTTTAATTTCACTGCTGTTAAATAATCTTCAAATCTTTTATTTCTTAAATGTCTAGGGCTTGATTGTAAATGTCTTAATCTTTCAGAATTATTTACTAATTCAATATCATTTCTATTTCTAATATTTTCACATGTTTTTCCATAAAAACTATTGTTCATTAATTTGAAGAAATCTTTTTCAAAATCTGTTTTTGATATGGTTCTCTGTTGAGTATTGAAATCTATATATTTTTCTAACCACTTCGATTGATTAAATTCAATATATCTATGTACTTTCTTTATTTTCATTCCTTGTTTTAGATAAAATTTTACCATTCTATAATGAATGATAATAATATCGAGTTATAACAAAATCATTATCAACTAAACTTTTTAATAAATTATCTAATGAACTTGCTAGAAATCTATAAGAATCTAAAAATCTAATGCAACCAAATTGAAATGAAATATAATTTTCAGATGTTTTAGCTAATAGTTTAAAATCATATTTTCTTACATTTACACCATTCATAGCATTATATTCTTCTATTTCTTGATTAATTGAACCCAATTTTCCTGATAATTGTTTTATAAATAGATGGGTATCATAGCCTGATAAATTATGAAATAATATTGCGACGAAATTAACTTTCTTAGCTTGTAAATTGCAATCTTCATGAGCAGCTCCACGATATTTTGAATTTAAATGATCATGATCTCTAACTTTTTTATCAAATGAATAAAAACGTTTTTCACAATAACAACAATGAGTTGCATAATTAAAATCAATTTCATCTTCTTTTGTCATAAATATTCTTTTATTTTTGTTTAATAATTTTGCAAAATCACTTTCTAATTCAATCATTTTGTTACAAAAATCATTAACTACATCTTCACCTCTAAAAGAAATATATTGACTTTCATATAATTCAGGATAATTTGATTTTATATAAATTCCATAAGCAGCAGCTCTTTGATGAACTTTTTTAATTGTATTTATAATTGGCGGATCTTGTGTTGTGTCTTCATTTAATTCATTTACTTTATCCATTGATTTTAATAATTGCTTTTTGTTATATATTTCTTTTCTATCTTGATCAGTTAATTCTTTATTCAACGATTCAAAATCCCCATAAATTACAAATGGAACAATATTCTTAAATTTATGATTAGTAAATTTCAATTTATAATCTCTTTCTGTTGGCATTATTAATTTACAAAAATCTTTATTATCACATAATTCTTTATGTTTTAATAATGTATTCTCAGTCATAAATTTAGATAAACATTTTCTACATAGATAAATTTTATGATGATGATCACTTTCTGTTCTAAAGAATAAATCAATTTGTTTTAACCACATATATTGTTCATTTTCATCTTTTTTGTAATATAACAAATCTATAGCATTTTCATCATCATAATATTCTGTTAAATATAAAGCTTCCAATGTTTAATCTTTAATATTTTCACCTTTTGTCTTTGGTAATTGCATTAATTCGAATACATTTATTTTTAAATTATTAACTTTTTCTATTTCAGAAATCATTTTTAAATATAGTTACTGGATATTGATCAATTTTATATAATGTTTCATATTTCCGATAATCTGTTATTCTACAAACATTTTCCTGTGTTGGATGTAAGCAACTAATAATTGACCATAGAAAACATTTATTATCTTCATTTTGAACATTTATTACTGCTTTTGTAGTAAATGGTAATTTAATATAAGATGATGCTTTAATATCCTTTTCTGTTGTAAAGTTTGAATCATTTTTAAACATTTTATTACTTTTTGATGTCTTATTTCTTTTTGTATTATAAACATTTAAATCTAAAAATATAATTTCATTCAATGTTAAGCCAGAACCCTCAAAATATCTTTCTTCAATATGACGTTTAAATTCATTAAATATTTTTTCTAACTTCTCTTTTATTTGTGTTTTTGAAATTATTTCTTCAGAGAGTGTTTGAATATCATAATCCATTTTATCTTCTGACTTTAAAAAACTTACTTTCCCAGAGATATTAATTTTTGGATATTCAACATCTGTTATCAAATCTAATATTTTTTCTATTATTTCATTAAATTTACTATAATCTTCTATTGTTGTACCTTTAAAAAATCTAAATATAATAGCTGCAGGACCAATTTTACTACGTAATGTTTCTAAAATTTCAATTGAATCTTTTATTTCTAGTGAATCAATATAATTTCTAACATTTTCCATGTAAGGTTTATTTGAAATGGATTTAGTTTTTGAAGTTGTTTTTTTTTACTTTTTGAAGTTTATCATCAAAATAATCTTTTCCTAAAACATTATTACTCAAATTTTGATGGTGTTTTTGTGATTCGAGATGTCTATAATAATTCCTTTTTACTATAAATTCATTACAAACTTCACATTTTATTTCATCCACATTCATATTTTCTAATCTTTCTTTTCTTTCATTGGAATTTTCTGGAGTTTCAAAATCTATTACATTTTTTTATATGATTTGCAGTTTTTTCATGTCGTGTTTTATTAGATGTATCACCGTATTTTTTACAATATGTGCAATAATATTGATTTTAATTAACATTATTGTTTTCTGGCTGGTGTTCATTCTCCCCCATTTATTAGGAAAAAAATTACTTGTGGTGATGAGTGGTGTCTTGTCCTCTGGTACGAAACCCACATCTTCCTATTACTGGGACGCATATATTCATTCGGATTCGAATCAGACATGGAAAAAATGACACGGACGCAACTTTTCGTGATTCAAATACTTTAGTGATTTAAATATAAGTTGACCTAACAGAAACTTGGATAAACAACACATCGCAACATAACTTCTAGTTGCCATAAATAAACGAGGCTACTCTTGTTAGAGCTTCTCGGACTCGAGCCCTAAAGGCAAATGTGTAATACAATTCTTTTTCATTGTGGCTGACAGTCAGAAGTGTTCGTTTTTCCCACACACAGTCGATTGTCTAGATTTATGACGTGCCCCAGACTGTGTACAGGGATGATTTCCTCGGATCTTCAAGTGCCCGGACCGTGTTTAACCCCGTACAGAGATGATTGCATCGGATCCTCATACGCCCTTTTGATAATAATGTAACGAGAAAAGTCGAACCGGTTACGTGGAAAACCAAATCGGGAAAAGTCACGATATTCCTTATTGGAGGAGATATTTGAAAAAGCAACGGAATAAGGAATAAGCTACGTACAAGTAACCAACTTCACTGGGGTTTCTTTGACTTTGCAACTGAGCATATATTCTTATAAATCATTCATTAAAGCTTTTTCCATTGCCCAATTCCCAAGGAGCTGCATTTTGAAAGTGGCCTCGTTGAAATAAACATGAGGTGTTTTGCGAAAATCTGAACGCAAAAATATCAGCTTTAAAAGGCCAACTAGAGAGCGAAGTCTCCACTATGAACATGAACCCGCATTATCGTCTACTGTTTTTCAAGAATAACAATTTTGTTCAGATGTAAAATCTGTACTGTCGGATCTGTTGAAATTTATACGCATGTGGATGGTGGAATGTGATGTGAAGAATGATTAACCAAATTATTGTAATAAATCAATCCGTTTTCTTCGATACAAATAATTTACCGTAATGTGGGGTGACTGTGGTCACTTGGGGTGAATGTGTCCACTTTCGGTGGGATGTTCAGTCAGGTGCAGCTCTCTGATGTGTAATGTTGAAGTTTCCTTATTTCAACAAGTTAAAATTAGTGATCTGAGAGCAGCCCCTGAGTGAACACCCCACCGCCAAAGGTTTCCACATTCACCTGTTAGGAGCCACACGACGGAACAGCCGTTATGGGGACTTCCTTCTATTTTTCATCATGGCCATGTTATCTCACATGTTATCTCAGAATTTGAAACCTGTCCAGCATCGTACTTTCATATCGTGGAAATGACAGCTTGTAAGTGAAATCTCTAAACAAAGTATATCAAAATTATCAATTCGTCAACATTCCTAAAATCATAAAAAATGTGACCGCCACAAAACCAAATGCTTTGACAATTTGTATACCGTTCCTTGTGAATGCTTCCATTATAGGCTTCCACAAACGTATAGCAGTAAAAATCCCCTAGGTAATAATCCTCAATTCTTCAAAGTTGGCAAAAGACTTCCACTTTGAATGGAGTGCAGGTAGATACAATCTTAGGTCGATTCATTCATATTATTGATGTATTAAATAAGTTCACATTTTGCTGTACGGTATAACGAATAACATGAGGACACAAATAATTATACAATTTGAATTAAAAGATACTACAGATTAACTGTTCATTAATACTAGATTTACATTAAACATTATCGCCCAATTGAAATATATCGCAGTTGATTTCATCATTAGCTTGGATTTCAAATTAAAAGTTCATCATTTCTGATAATTTATCGCATCGCTACAGTGATATATTCATGCATGTACAACAGGTAAAAAACGTTCACAGAATTAAGAAAATATTTCAATTAAAATCAAAAATATTACAAACGAAAAGTTTAAATTAATTAAATTTCATTGACGGACTTATCGCAACGAAAGAATTCATTTGCAGGGTTCAAATTGTTATATCGCAAATGAATTGGAGAAATAACTTGCCTTGAAATGTTCTCAAAATAGGTTTTAGCCAGGGAATTCTTACCGTTAAGCTGAATTCCTTTTTGCACCAAGAAAAGGTATGAATGTAACTCATTGCATATGTGGTCGGTATTCAAAGCTTGAGTTATTGTTACATATTCCATAACTATGTTTTGGTGATACCTTAATTTTGGAATGCAAATTTGTATTGATATAGTGGTATTTGTATTAAGCAAGACAACCATTCGCGTTGTGAAAGTATCAAGGATTTTTTCTGAGAGGTTGGTATAGATAAATTTTTGACTGACGATAGTAATATATTATCATATACCGGGTACAGGTAATGAATATATGTGCCCGGTGCCTTGTTCGACACCAGATATCTCCACAATAAAACCTGCTGTTGCTGTAATTTCGCGATTCCCCGTTTCCTCAATATGACAAAATCGGCGGGTTTGCTTGTGGCACTCCCGGAGAACCATGTTTTACTTAGGATACAATGCAAGCATCTAGTAAGGCCTACTGAATACAACTGTAACAACAAGTATCAAAACCTCACAGAGAGGGTGTTCTGTAATGACCTTGGGGTCAATTGTCAAGGTCATTAGTGGTCATTTGCCCAAAAACTTGTAATCGCGATTCAAACGAAACCATTGATAACAGGACCGTTTATAGTATGATTACCCCCAGGAGGAGGATGTGCCCTATTGATTTTGGGGGTCAAAGGTATTGTCACTGGATTTAATTCATGCGAAACATTCTAAACGCGATTCAAGAAGAGCCATTAATTTCTGGACAATGTTATGTCAATTTCCATAGAAATCCCTCAATATGTTGGAAAAAGTAATAACTGAATACGTATAATGTAGTAGTAGTATTGATGGTCTGGCAGTATTCTGTAATCCTTCCTTACAAAGCGAACAACCTGTACTGCTGTTCACGCTTGATTGTTCAATATATTCTGTAACTATATATAAATGGCAAATAAATTCTAAACGTTACTATGTTAGTGTCGGGAATTGTATATAGGCTTATATTACAGTACTATACTACTATATTACATGTACCAAATCAACCAAAACTGTTCAAACTCAAAACCATTCAAATGTCAAAATAATCCTCTCTTTCATAATTGTTGTATATAAGCTCCGAATAAATGTTCCCAGGAAGTCAGTATACAGTAACCAGGTCTTGTAACGTTGTCTCTTACCAATAACCAGAGGATCACAGTACCATTACAGTCGTTCACCAACATTGTGGTCCCTCTCGAGCAATAAGTGAAAACAGGGATTCAGCGATCAAGATGGGCGAAGAAGTCACCAACTCATCCGAATACCAGGCTCTCTTCCGGAAAAGATCTGCTCAAAGAGGACAGGTTACGAATATCTGCAAAGACGCAGAGTAACACAATCGTCAATACCCAGACAGCTCAACTTCCAGATCAGCAAAAACTTCAGCGCTTAACCAAGAGGCTTGAAGATAAGATACATGAGCTGTCAATCATCAACGATTCCATGTTGGAAATGGTCACGTGCGACACCCTGTACGCGACAATTGCGGATGAAGCGGAATCGGTAATCGGAGACGCGATAGATCGTAAGTTGTTTTACGAACAATCTATTTCCTCATATAATTCCGTAGAGCCTCCACCGATGAGCAATGCCTCTAAACTTGCGTCACCTAGAACCAACTTGCCAAAATTAGTATTGGTAGAGTTTAATGGGGAGATTATGAATTGGTTACCGTTTTGGGATGCGTTCGCTGCAGCAGTCCATTCAGTTTCAAATATCGCACCGGTCCAGAAATTCCAATATCTGAAATCTCTTCTGTCCGGATCAGCGTTGAGTTCGATACAAGGACTCACTCTCACTGAGTCAAATTACCATCACGCTATCGATATTTTAACGCAACGCTATGGCCAAGAGCACCTTATCATTGATGCTCACATGCAAGCTCTGATGTCAGAACCCGCACCGTCATATAACCTGACGTCATTACGAAATTTTCGAGATAGAATTGAGTGTCATATTAGGTCTCTTGAAACATTAGGTGATATGTCCTACAGCGATATGCTTGTTTCATTAATCTGGAATAAACTTCCGTCTAACGTTAGATGTAGTATTGTGCGCTATAACGGTAATCAAAGGTATACTCTATCGGAACTGAGACTGGTTTTATTGAAAGAAGTCGACGTGTTAGAAGCTGGATTCGATGGGGTTAAATCCCTTACTTTAGTAGTTGCCCAAAAGGGGGCGAATGGTCAAAATTCTAGTTTAAATCTTCCACATCACCCGGGGATTCGATGGGGTTAGATCCCTTACTTTAGTAGTTGCCCAAAAGGGGGCGAATGGTCAAAATTCTAGTTTAAATCTTCCACATCACCCGGGTTTGGACCTAAATCATTCACGTGTACCTTTTGTCGTAAAAACCTCAAACGATCATTACAAGTAATTGGAAAAGTGGGCTTTCAGATCAGAGGGCGAGAGGGCGAGACACCACTCATCACCACAAGTAATTTTTTCCCCTAATAAATGGGGGAGAATGAACACCAGCCAGACAACAATAATGTTAATAAAAATCAATATTATTGCACATATTGTAAAAAATACGTCGATACATCTCATAAAACACGATATGAAAAAACTGCAAATCATATAAAAAATGTAATAGATTTTGAAACTCCAGAAAATTCCAATGAAAGAAAAGAAAGATTAGAAAATATGAATGTGGATGAAATAAAATGTGAAGTTTGTAATGAATTTATAGTAAAAAGAAATTATAATAGACATCTTGAATCACAAAAACACCATCAAAATTTGAGTAATAATGTTTTAGGAAAAGATTATATTGATGATAAACCTCAAAAAGTAAAAAAAAGATACAATTGAAATTTTAGAAACATTACATAGTAAAATTGGTCCTGCAGCTATTATATTTAGATTTTTTAAAGGTACAGCAATAGAAGATTATAGTACATTTAATGAAATAATAGAACAAATACTAGATTTGATAACAGATGTTGAATATCCAAAAATTAGTATCTCTGGGAAAGTAAGTTTTATAAAGTCAGAAGAAAAAATGAATTATAATATTCAAACACACTCTGAAGAAATAATTTCAAAAATACAAATAAAAGAGAAGTTAGAAAAAATATTTAATGAATTTAAACGTCATATTGAAGAAAGATATTTTGAGGGTTCTGGCTTAACATTGAATGAAATTATATATTTAGATTTAAATGTTTATAATACAAAAATAAATAAAACATAAAAAAGTAATAAAATGTTTAAAAATGATTCAAACTTTACAACAGAAAAGGATATTAAAGCATCATCTTATATTAAATTACCATTTACAACAAAAGCAGTAATAAATATTCAAAATGAAGATAATAAATGTTTTCTATGGTCAATTATTAGTTGCTTACATCCAACACAGGAAAATGTTTGTAGAATAACAGATTATCGGAAATATGAAACATTATATAAAATTGATCAATATCCAGTAACTATAAAAATGATTTCTAAAATAGAAAAAGTTAATAATTTAAAAATAAATGTATTCGAATTAATGCAATTACCAAAGACAAAAGGTGAAAATATTAAAGATTATACATTGGAAGCTTTATATTTAACAGAATATTATGATGATGAAAATGCTATAGATTTGTTATATTACATAAAAGATGAAAATGAACATTATATGTGGTTAAAACAAATTGACTTATTCTTTAGAACAGAAAGTGATCATCATCATAAAATTTATCTATGTAGAAAATGTTTATCTAAATTTATGACTGAGAATACATTATTAAAACATAAAGAATTATGGGATAATAAAGATTTTTGTAAATTAATAATGCCAACAGAAAAAGATTATAAATTGAAATTTTCTAATCATAAATTTAAGAATATTGTTTCATTTGTAATTTATGGGGATTTTGAATCGTTGAATAAAGAATTAACTGATCAAGATAGAAAAGAAATATATAACAAAAAGCAATTATTAAAATCAATGGATAAAGGAAATGAATTAAATGAAGACACAACACAAGATCCGCCAATTATAAATACAATTAAAAAAGTTCATCAAAGAGCTGCTGCTTATGGAATTTATATAAAATCAAATTATCCTGAATTATATGAAAGTCAATATATTTCTTTTAGAGGTGAAGATGTAGTTAATGATTTTTGTAACAAAATGATTGAATTAGAAAGTGATTTTGCAAAATTATTAAACAAAAATAAAAGAATATTTATGACAAAAGAAGATGAAATTGATTTTAATTATGCAACTCATTGTGTTATTGTGAAAACGTTTTTATTCATTTGATAAAAAAGTTAGAGATCATGATCATTTAAATTCAAAATATCGTGGAGCTGCTCATGAAGATTGCAATTAACAAGCTAAGAAAGGTTAATTTCGTACCAATATTATTTCATAATTTATCCGGCTATGATACCCCAAGTAAAGAACAACAGAAATATGAAATAATATGGATTTTAGGTGGAACTGTTATTGTTATATTTGTAGCATATAAATTTACTAATTAGTAATTTTTTTTCTAAATAAATGGAAGATAAAGTTGATAGTATTGATATTATTCCTCATGATATAAATAAAACTAAATTAAAAATATATTTAGCAAAACAAATATTAGAATTTGAAAGTGACTTAAAGATAAAAAATAAAAAATATTTAAAAAGTAAAATTATATATTATCTTATTATTAGTGGTTCGGTTACAATTAGTTCTGTAATAACATTTCTAGCAATATTCAGTCCATTAACACCTTTAGCTATTTCAATTGGTGTATTAGGATTAAGTTCAAGTGTTTTAACTGGTATAAGTTCAAAATTAAATATAAAAAGTAATAAAGGAAAAATTAAAACTAATATAAAAGAAATTAATAAATTAAAGAATACACTAGATTATATAATAAGTATAAATGGTCATATAACAGTTGAAGAACAAGATAAATTATTAAAAGAATTAATAAATTATTAATTTTTTAATTATATAAATGGTAGATAGTTTTCCAAAAGCTTTCCAATATAATAAATCAATTAAATATAATATTCCAACAATAGATTTTAATAAAGATATTACATATAGAAATGTTAGATTACTGTTAGTTTTAGATTACTTTCTCTCCATATTTAGTTTTTATCTTTTCTAATTTCAATATTTTATGTTCAATTTCTTTTTTAACATCAACTAACTTTTTTATTTCAAATTGTTTTTTTGCTGGTTTTATTCTGTTATTTATTGTTGCTAAGAATGCTTTTCTATCCCCCATTTATTAGGGAAAAAAATTACTTGTGGTGATGAGTGGTGTCTCGCCCTCTCGCCCTCTGATCTGAAAGCCCACTAACTAATTAGTGAATTGCAGGGAGTTTGTAACGCGTGACCAACGCATTGCCTTTATACAAACCAACAAACCAACAATTTGTGCTATAACTGTCTAGGCCCTCATAGAATTGCTACATGTACGTCACGATTTAATTGCAAAACTTGCAAGCGTAAGCACCACAGCAGCATATGCCCTGATATTTTAAACAGCAACATGCAAGGTCAAACATCTAAGTCGAATGAACAACAGGCCTCAGGTATATAGCCAGACAACAATACCGTGCCACGTCCTGCTCCACGCTCTATACCTCGGACTGTTTCACGTCCCGCGCCGCGTCGTAATCGCACAACTCAAATGTTTACTAGTTCTAATAATTCAATACTTCTGAAAACCGCGGTCGTCAGCGTTTTTGTCCCTAGCGTCGAGAATTCATGCGCATCAGCGAACCTAGTATTTGATGACGGCTCGCAACGGTCGTTTATTTCGCAAGATTTAGCCACTTCCTTGGATTTAAAGCCTATTAGACGCGAAATAATAGAACTATCAGGATTCGGCGCAGAAACTTCTGAATGTCGAGCAATGGACGTCGTGAATTTAGCCATTCAGTGTCGGACTGAAATTGTTACGGTTGAGCTAATCGTAACAGATACGATTGCTTCAACGCTTAGAAATTCATCGGTAAATAGAGCAAAGGATTGTCCTCATCTTATTGGCCTAGACTTAGCTCACCCACCGTCTTCCATGTCTGGCATATTCGTCATACAAATGCTGATAGGGGCCGATCAGTATTATAAATTAGTTGAGGGTGAATTAATCAAGGGTCCATTTGAGTCTGATCCCATTGCTGTCAAAACCAAAGTTGGGTATGTTTTATCTGGACCTGTCCATAATGATTCTCATACTTCTACTGTTTTATCTATGCTTACCATTGTACGTAGTCATTCTTCTGATAATGCAAAGTTGCAGAAGTTTTGGGAAATTCAGATTCTTACGGACACCAATGATTCCGATACATTAGATTTCATGCATCGATATAATAGTACAATTACGAGAAATCAAACCAGTCGTTATATTGCTCCGCTACCATGGAAGGACGATTTTGACACTCTACCTTCAAACTTCAATGTTTCTAATGCACGAACGCGATCAACGGCGCGTCGACTAGCTAAAGATCCTCCTATGTTGAAACTTTATTCTGATCTAATAAATGATCAGAGAGCGCGCGATTTTATTGAAGAAATTCCGCCCGATGAAATCGACGCGAATAATGTGCATTATATCCCGCGCCACCCTGTTTTCCGCGAATCTGCAACAACGCCAGTACGCATTGTTTTTGATTGCAGTTGTAGCGAAGGTAGATATTTTTGGATATTGTTTGGAGGCCGGTCCTCCACTGCAACACGATATTACATCCATTCTTATCCGTTTTCGGCTTCACGGGTGCGCTGCCATCTCCGATTTAGAAAAGGCTTTTCTACAAATATTGCTTACAGACAGCGACAGAGATTACACTCGTTTTCTCTGGTTGAGTGACCCAGCTGATCCTGAGAGTAGGTTCATTCATTATAGGTTCAAAAATGTTTTATTTGGGGCAACTTCATCTCCCTTTATCTTAAATTCTACAGTCATCAAACATTTGTCCGAATACAACACTGCTGTTGCATCTTCAATGCTTACAAATGTATATGTTGATAACTTTGGAGTTTCATATTCATCCCCGGATCAGCTGGATCACTATTTCCACGAGAGGCGCAAAATAATGTCAGATGCAAAATTCAATTTGCGGTCTTGGGCGACAAATTGCAAATCTACGCGTGAACTCGCGCGTTCTGAAGGGATCTTAGATGAGTCGGATATCGTTAAATTTCTAGGTCTTCATTGGAATGTTGATAATGATTTACTTAGTTTCTCGACAAAACCAAACATTACAAATAATTTTGCTACTAAGCGCGAGATTTTAAGTGACGCAAGTAAGGTATACGACCCACTT